>NC_029791.2:117002515-117026742 GCF_000816755.2 Arachis ipaensis
AAAGCAACTGATCAATGTATGATGGCGATGTATGTTTACATGAGAAAATTATTATTTTGAGAGATTTCACACTTACTTAAGACAGCTTTGTAGCATCCCAAACTCTTCAATATATGTTGTCAAACCTGTAATTTAAGTGAAGTTAATAGAAAGTTTTGACCATCTAACAATACTATTTAAACAAATTAGTTTTGAATTTTTGATACACTAATTGTACAGAGTTATCTTACACATAAATCTAATAGAAAATAACACTCCTTTTCTTCTCCTTCTATTTATAAAATATACTCTCTCTTCTTCTACAAAATTAAGATAATATAATTTTGAATAAATCATAATGTCACTCCCATTTTTTATACAATTTCACTCTATACATGGATCTTTTTTCTTTACATTGTACTTTTACATGAATTAGTAGAAAAAAAGATTATTAAAATAGAAGTGACAATATTATTTCCTAATTTTTAGTTTATGATAGAATAAAATAATCTTATACCATCATTGCTTAAAAATTAAACTCTAAAAAGGTATGATTTTGCACCTGATTATTCCAAGGATTCAGTGTCAAATCATAAGTGTGTTAATCAAACATTTTAATTAATTTAGATGCATTATTAGCATGAAAAAAAAAACCATGACCACTTAGTTATATATTAGCATAAAAAGTAGGTATATAATGATATTTAATAGGTGTTATGCAGATTTTTAGTAATTTTATATTGGTTCGATATCTAATGATTTGGGAGTGAAATTTACTCTTCTTATGAGTATCAGTTTTTGAATTGGGCATCAAAAGATCTCAATTTTGGACAAATAGGGAAGAAAAGAAAGAATTTGAAATGTAAATAAAATTTAAATGACTTGAAATAAAAAATACAAAACAAAGTAAATGACTTAAAATTAAATCAAAGCAATAAAATGTCCTCAACAAAGGTCAAAAGATTTTGAATTCGAAAGACAATACGAGAATGTTAAAAGATAAAAACAAAAGATTTGCAAGAGAAAGTAAATTTGTAGAAAAGGAAAAATTACAAGAAACTTAAAGAAATTTAAAAGATATGGAAGGAACCTATAAAAAAGAAAGTTTTTTGCAGACTCAAAAAATTGCTGGGATGTGAATGTGCAAGAATGTTTTTTGAAAACAAATTTCAACCCTTACTCCTTCTATGTTATGTCTATTTATAGTCTTTTTCAACTAATCAGAATTCCTTCACGTGCTCCACCTATAAGAAAATTAAACATAACTGTTTCTGCTATAACAAATGTAATAACCGTCTTCAACTGCCTTAATCATTGGCCTCTTCATTGCTTCCATTATGGACCTTCATTTTCGATTTGCATCTTCGATTAATTTAGCTTGCTCATTGATGAATACTTTCGAACACTTTCTTACCATAGTCTAGACAAATGTCTTCAATTTATTCCTCATCAAATTTAAATTATTTTAGCAAACAATAGGTTAATAACATATATACATTAAAAAAAAATCGTAAAACGATAATTCATCATGGATTGAAAATATTTGTGGAATAATCCCAATTTCTCAGTAGCTAATAAACACCAATTGCTAAAGGTTTCTCTCTCATTCCTTTAGCTAAGATTCCCAATTTCCAAATTCTAACATAACTTTTCATTGTTAAGCGTAGAACGAAATTATTTGTGGGCGTAGACCATAGAATGCTTCAATCTGAGGCAAGCATTAAATTTTCCCAATCGCATGTAGCATGTTGCATAATATTTGGACTTGCCGAAGACGTGTATATCTAATAAACTTGCAAGTTTATCGTCTTTTATTTGCAACTATTGTTTTCAATTAATATTCGGGTAAATAAATTTAGATACATATATCACTTTCTTCTTTGATATATTCTCAAACTAATATACTTAAATATATAATTTATCAGTTGTGTATTTTAAGAAGGAAAAAGTCTAGGGCAAGCAATTTTATTAAATTCAGGCCAGCATGTAACCAGCAAAGAAAAGTGAGCTATTAGATAAAATTTCACACCAATCTCACACCATTAAAATCATCTTTGATAGCTATTTGATGGTTATAAATCATAAAAGTTGTTGGCCACCTAGCACTCATCTTTTAAGAATTTGACACTAATCAATAAATTGTTATGTATACAAACCAAAATTCAAATTTTTAATACTTATTTAACAAAAAAGCAAATTAACCACTTGGCCAATCTAAATATATATCATTTTTAGACTATACTACATATACTCTAAAATTAGATATAAAATATATATTGAAATATAAATACATATTGAAAATAAATTAAATTATACATATATTTCTACACAAATACATTAATGACTAATATTAGTGGCTGATTTTGATATACAAAAAATATTTTTGATGATTTTTACGTCCACTTCTCTTGTATATTTTTCTTGTCAAATTTGTGGCATTGCGTGACTTGTTGAGCTACTTTACTTGGTCTTGAATTTTAAAACACAAATTATATTTGGAATAAACACTTTAGCGTGTAGTACTCCTATAGCCAAGTTGGCAGTACGCCAATTTGAACCCTTATAAATATTTATATGATTTTGTTATTCAATTATTATTTGCAACAAATAAAATAAAAGTATTTTAGTTATTTTTTATAATAAGAGTATTATAATCATTTTCTATGAAAATTAAATTTAAATTGATTCAAAATTCACCATCTTTTTTATCAAATTAATTTATTTAGCCCAATTTTAACAAAAAAATTAAATTAATTTATTTGATCCAATTTTAACAAAAATAACACAATTTAATCGATTATATATACTAAATTTTAATTACTATAAAACATTTAAAAAAAAACATTTTAAAAAACTTCTTTATCTGAATAACTCCCTTAAAATCTGAGTAGTTCCCATAAAATAAATAAGCATATGAAGCTTACGATATTGCTAGATCATATGAGAAGAAATCAAGATCAATCTAGAGGGGTCCAAGTCCAAGTGGTTCTCAATAAGTCAAGATTCTTTAATAAATATCCTAAACCTCAACCTGGTCCATTCAGGTGGGTCTACGTCAAACAAAACTGCGGCTTCTAATTTGTGTAACAAAATTGAATTTCACATCAAATAGTCCAACTCTTCAAATTATATTCGTCATGTTAAGATAAGATTTTCAATCCAACTTAATTATAATTAGTAAACAACTAATCAACACGGTAGAAAGTCTGAAGATAGTGACATAAAATTGCACTGTATTTCTTCTTATTAATTTCCACCATTAAATAACTTTAATCCTTTTCAATTTTGCATTAAGCATAGAATCTTTTACTTTTAACAAAAGCCAATCCACCTTAGCATTGTCGAAACTCGAAACGATGTAAAAATGAAAACATTATCTCTTCATGCTTTCCACAAGAACCACCCATGGTTTTCTCAAATGGCATCAAAGTTCAAAGAAAAAGTTTTAAGTACATAATGATGTCACAAAGTCCTACATAAACTAGGAGGATTCAAAAGTCTCTTTAAACATAAAAAGATGAACGAACACAAACATATCCACAAGGCCATTCTTTTTTCACTTCTCAGAACCCCACAAAGGGGGCACTTCCTGGAAGTGTGTGAAGTCTTTGTTTCAATGAGCAGGGTGAGGGAAATTGTTGATAGCACGGTGAGCATGAACAGCACAAGCACAATGAACTGAAGTCAAGTTGAGGCAACCACTCATGATGAGTGAGTGTCTACCTGAGCATGTGTGGAGTGAAGGGAATGAGTCACAAACAGCTTGAACTGCAGATGGTGTCAGTGCTGTGCATTGGCTTATGTTGAGAGTTCTAAGCCCGTCTTCATCATTTCCTCCTCCTCCTTTCACTGATCCCCACATTCTCTTGTTCACTTTGCTCTGTGCCAATGAGTACATTGCCCTATCTGTTATGTTCTTGCAGTAGTATAGTCCTAGGGACCTGAGCCTTGGGCATCTGCTTGCCAATGCAATCACACTATCATCTGCAAATATACATAATCAAAACTAACTTCATTATTGAGAATACTAGACTGGATTTCTAATGCTTCATGTTAGTTGCCACGGGCGGAGACTCTCGTGTGTGAAGTTGATAGTTGAAAACCGTTAATTTCTAATGCTTCATCAAAACACATTTTTGATTAAATTGTCATCTCACAGTTTTCTAAGTATCATCAGATGAAGATTACTGCATATAAGTTTCTACTGCCAAATAATCAAGTGGAACTACTAAGCATGGGCGAAAAGAATTGGATAATGGAAAAGCTAGGAGTATAACATTCTACATCTCTAGAGGTTAGTTTGGTAGTTGAAAATCGTCAGATGATTAGATATGTTTGACTAAATTGTCATCTAACGATTTTCGACTATGGAACTATGAACTTTAGATGAAGACAACTGCATATGAAGTTCTGCCACCAAATAATAATTGAACCTTTGCTTGAAATTAAATTGTTAATGCATTACAATCAAGTGGAACTACTTAGCAAGTATGCTACTAAATTCGGGTCAAATTACCTGTTATAAGGACACAGCCACACAGGTCCACTATTCTTAGATCAGGACAGCCATATGCTAAACTCATCACTCCAACATCACCAACATTCTCACACCATCCAAGGTTCAAAGACTGTAACTGATTACAGTAGTGTCCAATAGCCTGCATTCATTTAGCCACGGCGGTTATAGATTCGAGTGGTCTCACTCTTAATCGTTATATGACTATGGCTAAAACCAACTAGTCTATACTCTATACCACAATCATACCTGTAACGCAGTATCGGTTGCTGCTCTAACGCATCCACAGAGGTTTAGGACTTTCAGCTTCCTGCAGAAACCGGCAAGGTACGCCAGAGCATTGTCACTAAAAGCAGAGCAGCCACTGATGTTGAGTTTAGTGAGATCAGGACAACCGTGGGCTACGGCATACAGCGACCGATCGGTGAGTTTGAAGCTTTTACTCAGGTCCAGAATCTGCAGGTCATGACAATAATTTGCAATCCTTTCAACTGTGTTATCCTCTAGTTGAGGCTTGTCTTGACGAAGGATTAGAGTTTGAAGTTTTGTGAATTTCGGAACAAGAGAAAGAGCCAAGTTATTCATGTTCTTGCTACACCTGAAAAGGGAGGGAGGATTGAATTGAAGTTAAAACTGGCAAGCCTCAATACACGTTCATAATAAAAATGATTGCATCACCATTCTAGAGATGTAATGAAATCAACTTCCAAAGAACTTGCAAGTACAATAGAGACAATAACATAGCTATAAGGTTCAAACAGACCAATTGTCACAGAAGCCTATATTACACTACATTCTCATGAGAAAAACCCTTCTTGTTCTTGTACAAATGTTGGGGATTCACTAAATTGGTAAATTACACCAACATTCCTGTGCTTGGGGAATACACACAATACCCTATATTTCAAATGTAACACTAACATTATAAATCAGGGATGTATTATCACCTAAACTCAGGAGGTTAATGTAATCTACCCTGACATATTTCATATACTAATGATCCATAAACTAAAAGGTGAAAAAAAAGACCAACAAATCATGGGGCCAGCACCAAAATTGCAGCATAGCAAACTCAATTCACACAAAGGAGGAAAAACTAGATATGCATATATGATTTTCAAGAGTGGAGAGAAAGCAATATATACCATGAGAGTGACAAACGAGCAAGGCCAAAGTAAATAGCATCTCTCCATCCACGACAAACACCAGAAGCTGTGATCACAGTTTGATCATCCACAAGGGACAAAATCTGCATCAAAAGCTCCACAGGTATATCCTTCCACTCAGTGATCACCCCGGCTTTCATCTTCCCTCCTTTCTCACCACCACCACCACCACCACCACCACCAGCAACCATCATGAGCTTCTCAAAGCACAAGTTCAAGTCCTCAGTTCTCAGGTTCTCCTTTCCAACCATCTCAGTTTCCGCATCAACATAAAAAAAAGCACCACCTTCAACAGCTGTCAGCAAATACAAGCAACACAAATGGTAATAGATAAGACTTAGCAGATTCCAACAGTTATTAGGTTTCAGCTAAAAGATAAAATCACCACAAAACAAGAAAAACGCATTTGTCCAAGGCAACTGGCGAAGAAAGCAACACAAAGATAAATACAACTTATTAAAAAAAAATAGCTTATAACAATAATGAATAATAATAATAATAATAATAATTATCTTATAGGATGATCCTGTACGTTACATAAATACCCATCACGTTTATTCAAAATTACATGATTAACACACTGAAGAAAGTTTTAAACTTTGACAGAGAGAGGCGCAGGATAAGGATCAAAAACAGCAAAAGGGAACATAAACACTAAGAATAATGATCAAAAATCTAAAATTTTCAAAAAAGCCCCTTTTTAAATACCAAATTTGACATGCAGTACAAAATACAGAAAATAGAAATCAATCGGAGAATTTCAACAAAAAACAATCTCGGAAAACAAAAAAAATCAAAACTTTCCTTTTAGCTCACACGAACAAAACCAGAAAACAATCAGTAACAGATAGGAAAAAAGGGCAAAAAATCAGAGCAAAGAGAATAAGATAATTACCACTACAGAGCTAAGAGCAGATGGAGAAAGACAAAGTCTTTAAGAAACAAAAACCCTATATTTTTCGAAAAAAGAGAAGCTTTGTTATGCTTCCCTGAGATTTCAGTGTGTGAGGAGAGGGTCTTAATATGGGGGAAAGGGTGGGAGGAAAATTGAAGAGAGAGAAAGGAGGTAAGCTACGTGAAGCTGCCACGTGTAATTTGCGATGAACACGTTGAAGTGACAAGTTAAAGTGGGTCCCAAGTAAAGTACTGTCTACTTTGATGAGAATAGAGGTCATGAATCATTGATCATAGAGAACGAGAGATAAACGCACCCTTAAACAGAGGACAAAAGAAAGGAACTTTTTTATTTAATTTGATTAATTATTAACTGTTAATTTAATTATTTTATTTAGTGATTGGAAAAAGAAAGAAAGGATATTGAGTAGGAAATGGAATAAAGTTGATAAGATTGGAATATAATGGGCTATTGTGTTGTGTCTGTGTGTAGAAGTTTCTTTTTGCCAAAAACCGAAACCGCATTGCAAAAGAAAGGAGAAAATGTTATGTTTATGGGCCGGGAGGAAAATAAATATATTATTTTTTTTAACGGTATTTTTTAATTCGATAAATTAAGAATTAATTTATTATAGATCAAAATTTTATTTAAGAATTTGTTATTTATCAATAAATTATTATATTTAAATTTTTGACATTTATTTAAGTAGACTAATAAACTAATCATTAGACTAACCTAACTGGATTAAATATATAAAGTCTTTGTTGTAACGCAATTTCTTTGGTTTCGATTTATTTGAATCAAAATTAATGGTCACTATTCTCTTCTTGTGCATTATTCTGATGCCTCTCACAACTCAGCTATCACATACTTGTTTGTAGAAGAAAAAAATTGATTGAAATTTTTTGTAGAAAAAAATGTTGTATTAGGTGTGTATTTAGATAAATTTTTTTATTTAAAGAATTTATTTTTATAAAATTTTAAAAATGCATAAAAATATTTGAAATAAAATTATAACAATTTATTTTATTTTAAATTAACAATATAAGCTTAAGAAATTAAAGAGACTTTAATAAATTCTTTGTTGAAAAATATTTATATTTTCTATTAATTATTCAAATATAAAATAAATTTTTAGTCAAGTCAAATGTATAAAACAAATTGACTGGTTGACTAGCTTCTCATCTATATTTTATTTTTATGCAATAACTAATAATAAATTACATTTTTGAAAAAGCATAAATGAAAGACTAATAAATAAATTATCACAATTAAGCCTTTATATCGTCTCCTTAATCTTACACATCTATTTAGGACTACGAGTCTCTTACTGTAGCAGATCCGGGAACATACATACGAGAAAAAATAATCCACAATTTTATTTTAGAATTTTATTAANTTTATTGAAAAAATATTTATTTTTTATATTAATTATTTAAATATAAGATAAGTTCTCTCTAAAAATAAAGATAAAAGATCTCATGACAATTTTTTCTTTTGAAAAAATTATTTTTAATCAATTCAAATGTATCAAACAATTGACTGGCTGCATCTATATTTTATTTTTACCTTAAAATAATGAAAAAATAATAATAAGACAATTACAATTTCTCAAAAGTTTATGAAAGACTAATAATTAAAAAAAGGTAAAGTATATTTTTTGTCCTTGAAGTTTGACAAAAGTTTTAAAAATACTCCTAAGTTTTATTTTGTTTCAATTTTGTGCTAAAAGTTTTCGATTTGCATCAAATATACCCCGAATGGCTAATTTTTCAAAAAATTTAAGACCAATTCAACAACAATTTCATAAGAACAACCCTCAATACAAGCAAATCAAGCATAGTTTTTATACATTATTGTTAGATTAGTCTTAATTTTTTTTAAAATTTAGCCGTTAAGGGTATATTTGATGCAAATCGAAAACTTTTAGGACAAAATTGAAATAAAATAAAATTTAAGGGTATTTTTGAAATTTTTGCTAAACTTCAGGGACAAAAAATATACTTTACCCTTAAAAAAATAGCACAATTAAGCTCCTAAACATTACTAAGGATAAATGTTATTTCCTTTAATTAATCGTTCACACATTTATACTGGAGATTATGTATTTATGTATCTGAGTCTATTAGGCTGTGTTTATTTGCTGATATTAGGACTCAGAGTTAATATCATGTTTGATAGCTAAAAATTAGAACCAAAATTTCAGTCGTTTTAGTATTTTAGAAAGTTGAGATAAAGAGAACTAAAATTTGTAAGAACTGATACTAAAATTTTAATAATATTTTTTTCAAAAATATTCTCATTTAATTTTATAAATTCTAATTTTATCGCTTTTTAAAAACAAATTAGGATATCTCTCCATATATTTATCTTAAATTAAATGCAGTACAAAAATTCTCAATCATTTTTTTCTTCTAATCTTTGCATTGTCTCTTAGTCTCAATCTTCCTTTTAAATATAGTCTTAATGTAGTTATTCCATGAACATATACCTAATGAACAATAATAAAAAGGGGAAAACTAAACAAAAATGGAAAGTAATGGAATAAATAAATTTTAAAAAACAAATGTAATATATTTTTAGATCTTTAAAAGATATAAGTTTTTTTACTTCTTATTGAGTCGGTTAGAAGTGGCTTATCTTGTATGGTTTTTATCTAAGCCTATAGCCTCCAATACCCCCCTCCTTCAAGGTGGATTATGAATATCTATCATGCCAAGCTTGGAGTTGAGCTCATCAAAAAGTGTTGAAGCTAAGGCTTTAGTACAGATGTCAATGAGTTGATTTTGAGACCGAATAGGGAGAATGTGAATGGTGCAATCTTTAACTTCTTTTCCGACCTGATGGTAGCCCATTTTGATATGTTTAGTGCGTTCGTGAAACGTGAAATTTGCTGCAATTTGAAGAGCTAATTTTTTGTCATAATATAGAAAAGTAGGCATAATAAAAGATACTTTCAGGTCTTGGAGTAGGTAGGAGATGGCAATGATCTCACAAGTGGTGGCAGTCATGGCATGGTACTTGGCTTTAGTGGAGCTTCTGGAGATAGCGTCCTGCTTCTTGGATTTCCAAGAGATTAGAGAATTGCCAAGATAGACACAGTAACCGGTGATTGATGTGCACATGTCTGGACAAGAAACCCAATCTGAATCACTAAACACCTTGAGTTGCATGTCAAAATTGGCAAGAAGGAAAATGCCACGTCTTAGAGATTGCTTTAGGTATCTAAGGATCCGTAGAGAAGTGAAGTAGTGTGACTGCATGGGAGTGGCTAATTGGCTGAGAGCTATAACTGCATAAGCAATATCGGGTCACGTGTTTGTGATGTATAAAAGTCTGTCAAGTAGTCTTCTATAAGATGGAATATCAGTGAAAGGTGTACCATGATCATTTCGGAGCTTCAGTGATTGGCTCATCGATGTTAGGGCTGATTTGCAAGCTAGCAGCTCTGTATTTTCTAATAATTCCAAACAATACTTTTGTTGGCAAATAGAAATTCCCTTTGATGTTCTGGCTACATCAAACCCTAGAAAATACTTCAGTGTGCCTAGATCCTTGATCTTGAAAAGATCATATAGTTGTTGCTTTACCCATCCAATTTCTTATGCATCATTTTCTGTGAGAACCATATCATCAACGTACACTAGTAAAGCTGTGAAAGAGCCTCGGGACTTATGTTTTGTGAACATAGAAGTATCTTGGACGGATTGAGTATAACCCATGTTGATGAAAGTCCTGGATAATTTTTCATTCCATTGTCGGTTTGCTTGCCTCAAGCTATAGAGGGACTTTTTCAAATTATACACTTGTCAAGGCATTGGTGGATTAAGGCCTTGAGGAACTTTCATGTACACATCTTCATACAGATCTCCATGAAGGAAAGTATTATTTATGTCCAACTGCTCAAGAAGCCAACCGTGTTTTGCTGCCAGTTTTAGAAGTAATCGAACAGTTCCAACTCTTGCCACTAGAGAGAATATTTGCTTGAAGTCTATTCCCTATATTTGGGTGAAGCCTTTTGCCACAAGCTGTGTCTTGTGTCTATCAATGCTGCTGTCGGATTTCAGCTTCGCTTTATAGATCCATTTGCACCTAATTATGGTTTACCCAGGAGGAAGGTCAATGAACTCCCAAGTACCAATCTGATTAAGGGCTACGATTTTAGCTTCCATGGCTTTAACCCAGTGTTCATGAGCAGCAACTTCTTTGAAGGACTTCAGTTCATCTAATGTTGAAAGGTTGAAGACATATTTCTTGTGGCTAGCTCCTAGTCATGAGTAGGATAAGTGTTTGGAGAGTGGATATTTTGTTGAAGAATGAGTGGATGTTAGTGAAGTAGAGGTGACTAAGTTGTAGTGAAAATCTTTCAAATAACTTGGTATTTTTCTTTTTTTAGTTGATCTTTTTGGAGGGACATGTATAAAATCTGTGTTATCATCTATGTCTTGTGTGCTGTTGTCTATAGAAGTTGGTTGTGTGTAAGCAGATCTTTCATTAGAATGCAATTTTTTTGCATCAGACTGTTGTACATGAGCCCAATTTCACGCTAATATAAAAGAAGCAGCACCGTTTCTGATGGAAAACTCCACTCTCTCTTCCGTCTTTCATTCTTTTTAGTTTTAGATTTTACACATTAGATTAGGATTTTAATTTTTTTGCACTATGCGCAACTAAACCTTAATTGTTAAAGTTAAGAGCTCTACTTATTTTGATGGATTAATATTATTATTCTTCTATTTTGATTAATGTATTGATTTTTATTTAAGAATTGAGTTTCGTTCTTTATCATAAGGATTAGAGTGTATTGGAAAATAACTCTAATCTGAATTAAATTAGGCTAGAAACTCTTTCTCATAATTCTTCAATTATCTGGAACTAATTTGATACGTGACATATAATCAGGTTTCTTTTGGGTTCTTAAGAATTGTGTGGCTTATAAACCAGAGACTGTACTCGATCTTTTAACATAATTAATTGATCAAGAAATTGACGGTTGATTAGGTTAGAAGAAGTTGAATTACCAAGGAATTGGAGTTCAATTACTTAGGGTTTGCCATGAATTATATCTTTGCATAATCAAAGTAGATAGCAATAATTGTTAATCCTAAAATTTAAATATCTCTGACACTTTAAATATCTTTATCATATTATTTTCTTAACAAATTTTGGTTTGTTGTTGTTTAATTTTCTACTTTCATGTTATTTACTATTGAAACTCTTATTTTTTATTGTCTGACTAGAATAATCAATTGACCATTGTTTGCTTAATCCGTTAATCCTCGTGGGAACCATAACTCACTCCCGTAGTATTACTTGATACGATCCGGTGCACTTGCCGATAGTTTGTGATTTGTAAATTTCGCATTAAGTTTTTGGCGCCATTGTCAGGGATTAATTATAATTAACAAACTACCGATTAATTGATTACCTAGATTAGATATTTTCTCTTTTTTCTATTTCTTTTCTATTTCAAAAAATAAATAAATAAATAAATAAATAGTATTTCTTTCTATTCTGTCTTCTTTTCCTCTCTTTTTAACACATGGTGTGTTTGATTCAGTTTTGTGTTTTGTGCTAAGAAAAATAATAGAGACAGATTACATGGATTACTACTCACACTCAAAGAATGATTCATATTACTGTGGATGGAGAAACTATCCAGATTTTGTTTGAGAAAGTCGAGACCAAAGAAACTTCAGTGTTTCATATTTCATCTATCAAGAACCATCATCTCCTTATTAATACTAAGAACCATCATCTCTTTATTCATATCAAGAACCGTCCTCTCTTTGTTCTTATCAAGAACCATCATCTCTGAAGTTCGCCTTAGAAACAGCCTTAGCAGAACTCTCCAAAAACACAATTAGCTTCATGCAGAAAACCAAGGCCTCCATCAGAAACTTGAAAGTTCAGGTATTCTCTACCTACCCACTGGTGTCGGTTTTGGGTACAGGTACCCTTTTGTTAAAGGTCGTTCGAGCTTTTTCTAGGAGTATAGCATGGGTTACTTCAGCGTCGTAGCGCCTGGTACTCGAACATGGGTCAATTAGCCAGACAAGTTGCCGAGAGGCCTACCAATACCTTTCCTAGTGACACAATTTCAAATCCAAGAGAAGAATACAAGGCAATAAGCTTGAGAAATAGAATATTGCTTAGCAAGAACAATGATGATCAAACTGAGGCTACAAAGGAGGAGCTAGAAGTGCAAAAGTAAGACCAAGAGACTCCTGTACTAAGTAAAATTCCAATTAAGGAGGTAGTGGAGGAACACAAGCCTAGAATTCCATATCCTCAAAGGCTACAAGAGGTGACAAAGGAATACGCAAATTCTTTTCCAAGAGAAGCAATGCAAGATCCTACAGAAGAATGTGAGGAAATCAAGCAAAGGAGTTTATACTCCAATGAATTAAAGAACTCTCTATCTTCACACATGGAAAAAGAGGAAGATGCACAAATAAAGGAAGAAACTATGCACACTCTATGCTTGCACATTCCAATAATTAAGGAAGAAGTCATACAAGTCTCTTCAAATTTATGCATGCAAGCTTCTGGGAAGAAAAATATGAATACACCATGCCACTACCCACATACGAATTGAAGTCTCTCCCCCAATACTTAAATATGCTTTCTTTTTTCCTAGTGAATCAGAAAATTGTATGGTAGTTGCTTTTTGGTAGGTATCCTTTTTCTCCTAATGTCCACTGAAGTCATTTCTCTTAACCAACTGGAAGAGAGGAAGAAAATTCAAGAATTAATTGTCAAGCTAGTAACGTTAAAGAAGCCTTTGTTGGGAGACAATTTAACATTAGGTAATTTATTTTCATTTTTCTTTTTGCTTTGCTTCATGTTGCATATGTATTTCATGGATTAAGTTTGGTGTTGTTACACCAATATGATGCTTGTATTTTACTGGGTACTTAGCCTAACCTCTCATTGATTGTGTCACACTAAATTTGGTACTCTCACACCAAGTTTGGTGTTGCCACACTTCACCCATGCAAGGTCTACTCCCCCCGTACCAATACATTAGCAATATGGTTATTTTGCTTTATTTTATCTTTTCTTTCATTTTATTTTTAATTTTGCTTGTTTTATTTGTATGAGTTTTTGCTTGCTTCCTTATTTTCACTAGACAATCATGATTATTCCTATTTCCATCACCACTATTTTTCTTTGTTGTTTGACGACAAGCAACCATTCTAAGTTTGGTGTTGGATGCTATGCTCTACATAGCCTAAAAGGATTATGACAATGAGAACTAAGGTTGTTGACTTCTATTTGCTTCTTTCCTTTTTAATTATATACATATGTTATCCTATTCTATTCTATATAATGTATTTATGAGTCTTGTTAGTCAAGTGCATATCATTACTTATCCATCACAACCCACAATTATAATTGTGCTTGCTCCTAAATGTGGGCAAGGATCATGTGACAAGAAAGAAAAAAAAAAGAAAAAAGGATTGATCATAAAGAGTATGACAATGTGAGTTTGGAAGGTCTAATTAACTAAGAATGTTCAACATAAATTGAGCTAAATTGCTTGAGGCCTTAGTCTAGAGGACTATTATGAGATCTTTATACTTGACAAAGCTTTGAAAGAGCAACATGTAATGAATAAACAATAAAAATGAGTTGAAAGAGAAGTCAAAGGCTTTGAGTACCATTGAGTAAGGATCCGAGTCAAGTGCTTGTGGTGCTTATGTATCGAGCAAAAGCTTGAAAACAAAGCATTTAGAGTCACGGTTAGGCTCAAGGTGCAAAGCACCCCTCTCAAAAGAAGAGAAAGCCAAAGGCTCTTAGCACCAACAATAGAGAATATTAAAAGGACATTGTAAGCTCAAAGAGCTCCACAATCAAGTGCTTGTAGTGTTTCTTTATCAAGCAAAGCTTGAGACAAAATATTTAGAGTCACAGCTAGGTTCAAGGTGCAAAGCACCCAATGAAAAATAATATGTGAAAAGAAGGTAAATAAGCCTGCTTTAAGGTGATGATTCAAGGAAGGGTTCTATAATCTAATCCGGATAGAGACCTTGAAAGATTATAACTAATTGTGTTAAATTGTGCATAAGTGAAATGGCTAACCAAACTCATTTGAATTGAAACTATTCACCCTTGAATTTCAAGATTAAAATGTTTGATAACCAAGTCATGATCCTTTACTTGCTTAAGGACAAGCAAGAGCTTAAGTTTGGTGTTGATGCATGAGCATCTTAAGCACTTTTCTTGGGCAATTCTTATAAAAAATTTATGACTTTTACTTGGTAATTTTATTATTTTCAAGGTTATTCTATTAGTACTTTAATTTTCTTGGTTTCATAATTTTTGTAGGAAAATGTTAAGAAATGAGAAGCAAAAGTATAAGGAGGAACCAAGAATTAAAGACAAGTACAGAGAGAATTTGTGGATGTTGTCAACCCTGACCTCTTCACACTCTAATTAGCATAACTTGAACTATAGAGATCTAAATGATGCAATTCTAGTGGAATTAGAAAGCCAACTTCTAGAGCTTTTCAACAATATATAATAGTTTATGCTTACTCTCTGGACTCACGGCGCTAAATGCCATGAAAGTGGCGCTAAACGCCAAACTGTGTCCCACTCACTATTCCATGCAGGAGTCCCGATGCTAAACGCTAGGAAACCGGCGCCAAATGCCAGACAGACAGCAAGGAGTCACAAATTTCATCAAAACTGGTGCCAAACACCAGACAGACAGCAAGGAGTCACGAATTTCATCAAAACTGGCGCCAAACGCCACTCAAGTGGTGCTAAACACCAACAATACGGCCTAGAGCCCAATTTCACGCTAATATAAAAGAAGTAGCGCCGTTTTTGATGGGGAACCCCACTCTCTCTTCCATCTTTCATTCTTTTTAGTTTTACGTTTTACAGATTAGATTAAGATGTCAATTTTTTTATACTATGGGCAACTAAACCTCCATTGTTAAGGTCAGGAGTTCTATTATTTTATGTATTAATATTATTGTTCTTCTATTTTGATCAATGTTATTGATTTTTATTTAAGCATTGAGTTTCGTTCTTCATCCTAAGGATTAAAGTGTATTGAAAAATAACTCTAATCTGAATTGAATTCCTCTGAATCTTGAAAAAGTTAAAATCATTGGAATTAGGCTAGAAACTCTTTCTCATAATTCTTCAATTATCTAGAACTAATTTGATATGTGACATATAATCAAGTTTTTTTTAGGTTCTTAAAAATTGTGTGGCTTATAAAGTAGAGATTATGCTCAACCTTTTAGCATAATTAATTGATCAAAAAATTGACGATTGATTAGGTTAGAAGAAGTTGAATTACAAAAAAATTGGAGTTCAATTACTTAGGGTTTGCCATGAATTATATCTTTGCATGAACAAAGTAGATAGTAATAATTATTAATCCTGAAATTTAAATATCTCTGACACCATAAATATCTTTATCATATTATTTTCTTAACTAATTTTAGATTGTTCTTGTTTAATTTTCTGCTTTCATGTTATTTACTATTGAAACCTTTATTTTTTATTGTCTGACTAGAATAATCAATTGATCATTATTTGCTTAATCCGTTAATTCTCGTGGGAACGATAACCCACTCCCGTGGTATTACTTGATACGATCCGGTGCACTTGCCGGCAGTTTGTAGTTCTTAAATTCCGCATCGCTCTACTTTGGAACTTCCTCTTTCTCAATGCTTTCCGAGGACACTATGTTTGCAGCAGTTGCACCCTATTGTTTTTTATTGGGAGAAAATCCGTGCTTCTTGAAACATGTGTCTATGGTATGGCCACTCTTGCCATAAAAAGAACACATCTTTGGTTGACTCCTTTCAAATCTACCCTTGTTCATCTTTTTGTTGGCTTTATAGTTCGTATTAGAGTTAGAATTGACTCAACCATAGCTTGTTGTCGCCATGATCTTTAGTTCCTCACTAGTTTCACTGCAAAGCAGTCTTTCTTGTTAAGCTACCAACCCAAACACTTTGTTGATTGAGGGAAGAAGATCCTGATGAGCAGATATTTTATATGCTTTTTAACATCATTTTCATATAGTTTTTAGCATGTTTTGTTTATGTTTTATTATATTTTTATAGGTTTTAGTGTAAAATTTATATTTTTGGATTCTACTATGAGTTGTTGTGTTTTATGGTGATTTCAGATATTTTCTGGCTGAAATCTGAGAGTTTTGACAAAGTCTGATTTAGAGGCAAGGAAAGCGTAGCAGATGCTGTCAGGATCTGACCTCCGTTCACTCAAGCAATCATTTCTGGAGCTACAGATATCCAAATGGTGCGTTCTCAACTGGTATAGAAATTTAACATCTAGGACTTTTCAGCAATATATAATAGTCTATACTTGTCTTTGAAGATGAAGGTCCAAAACTAGCGTTCAACGCCAACCATCTACCCCAGTCCTGGCATCCAATGCCCACAGAGAGGTGGCCAGCATCCAATGCCCAAAGGAGAGTCCATAGGGGGCATTCAACGCCCAAGAGCCTTACTAGCACGTGGAGACACCTTTAGCTCAGCCCAAACACTTACCAAGTGGGCCCCAGAAGTGGATTTTCGCACTACAAGCCTAAGCCTATCATATTTCTGTAATCCTTAGTTATTAGATTAGTATTTATAGGAGAAGATCAACCATGTTTAGGATCTCTCTCCAGCATATCATATTGTCGAATACCATTATGTACAGTATGAGCCACTAAACCTCCTAGGTTAAGGTTAGGAGTTCTGCTGAGTTTTATAGATTAATAAAAGTACTACAGTTCTATTTCAATTCGTGTTTGATTCTCTCCTAAGATGTATCTTCGTTCTTCAACCTTATGAATGAGTTGAACCGTCAAAAGTTATCTCTATTCTACATGGGTTCAGCGAGCATCTTTCATCAGATATCAATGAACTACTCGCTTGAGGATACGTCTCTTAGACGACTAATCCACGACTTCGTTGGGGACTTCTCGAGACATCAGTTCAGCCGAGGTATGGGGAGATTAGGGTCTTTGTGGTAAAGGCTAGAATCAAGGCATAGCATTCTCTGATTCGGAAGATTCAACCTTGTTTGTGGCAGATTGAGTAGGATCACCAAGGGGATGAACTGCAAGAGCTTCACCCTCATTCAGACTAGATGTGCACTAAACGTGGTGTTCAGCCTAGAGGAAGATTGGCGGCCGCTCAAATCGATGTCGATCACATACAGCCTGCTATAGAAGAAATCATTCATAGTTGGAGTAGACAGTAAGAAAGGATTGATCTAGAAGAACAAAGCATCTCTGAAGCTTTAACCATCTTCTTATCATTCGATTCACAATTACTGAGTAACGTTATCTTTATTTTACTTTTATGCGTTTAAACAACTACATAACTTTTCTATCCGCCTAACTAAGATTTACAAGATAACCACTGTTTGATCCAAGCCGACAATCCCGTGGGATCGACCCTGACTCACCTCAGGTACTACTTGGACGACCCAATGCACTTGCTAGTTCAGTTGTATGGAGTGTGAGAATTCGTGCACCAGATCCATTATAAGGATTTGAGATCTAACTCTAGAAAACCTATCATTGAGACTTTTCAAGAATCGCAAAATGAAATCTTGCTCCCTGTATTCCTTACATGCGGATTGCCTTCCACATCCACATGGATTAATTGGCTGAAAATTCTCAATCTCACCCTATAATTTCTCAATTGAATAAAAAAGCTCGTAATAGATAGTATACCTTGTCAAAGGGAATAAAGTTCTTTATTCAAATCAGCAAGGCGCATGTGGTTTCCTTGTGAAAACCTTTGTTTAAGCTCTATCTAGAAATCTCTTTCCTTTTTGACAAACAAGACATTTTGTGCAATTTCAATACTGAGGCATCGAAGGATCCAATTTCTAATAAATGTGTTGTACTGTTGTTATGCTCCCAAATTGCGTGCATCGAGTCTCCAGCTACTGGTTCTACTACAGTGCCATCCAAGAATCCCAATTTGTTCTTCAATTCAAAAGCCATTATCATGGCTTGCGACCAGAAATGGTAGTTCATCTCAGTTAGCAAAGTCGATATGAGCATTTGTCTAGGGTTCTCGCTAGGATACAAGAAGAATGGGCTCATTTGTAACACCCTACCCTTCAATAGCCTTATGCTTAAGTCATAATTCAATGAGGGTTTGGTGCTACGACACAAGACTGAGTTATAAATACTTATGTATAGAAGGAGATATTAAACTAAAAGCCTGTAAAAAGGATTTAAACATCAGATAAATGACAATTCGCTAATTGTTTACACTCGATAACATACATAAGCGTGTCAAAAAAGGTAGATATTTAAAAGTTTGAAGAAAGAATAAGGGTAAAGAAACATATATAAGTATATATAAATATCTACTAGTCTCGGCCCAAGAAGATTAGGCCGGCTAGAGTTACAGCAGTAAAACAGTTTGATATATAAATCCTATCTCTCCAAAAATATATCATAAGCCTTTAAAGGCAAGTCTTTAAAATAAGAACATTATATAAGTTTTTTCAAAAGAAGGAGAAAATCTAAACCCAAAACAAAATCAAGAAAGTCTTTTTCGCCATCTTTCAGATATAACTCCCGCTCACTAAGGAGCGTTGGGACTTGCATCTGAAAAATAGAAATAATATATGGACGAGAACCCAAACCACCGGTTTCTAGTAGGGTAAAAGTGCCAAATTGATACAATATAAGGAAACATGAACTCTCTAAGCAATCTTAATCTTCAAAATCTTATTGATCCAAGCCTAGGGTTCTCACTAAACCAGAAAATGGCAACTTACTTAAGGCATTCTAATCTATCTATTTATTCTCAGTTTTCCATAAACCTCCAATCACCACATCAGGAACAACCCTCAGTGTCACTACCACCAGCATAAGGGATCTCTCAGTTATTCAAACACATACAAAATAATACAAAGAATACACAAATAGAGAAAACAGATAAAGCAATTAGCTCAAAGAGCATATAGATACAATTATTCACTAAGGCAAGCCAAATACAAGATGCGCACCCAATCAATACACACAAATGCAAATAATGCATGCCTTCCCTACGGTCAATCAACTCATCTGTCGGTTATAAACCAAAACCCGACATGTCTGGTAGCGAACCCTAGACCGTCCTTAGTGCGCGCATCCCCAAGAGGTATTCATATTCATCAATATCATGCATGATTCTCAAATCAATGCTAGGGAGTGTGTCCTATTCACCTTCTCTTGGAGGAATCATCTTAGAAGGTCTAAGTACTCGGCCACATCTTGCGACGGAGGATCAACAAAGTGTCTCAAATCTCAATCCAGAGCAAGTGGGACAAACCACAACCCTTGCATCTATCCAGGTGGTTTCTACCCAAGGAGGTATTGTGTCAATCAAACTCATGTCCATTATCCAATCATATCAACTCATCTCTTCAATCACTTCCAACTCGTTTTGACTCAATAATTACCTTTCCAATGCTTTCTACTCTCTAATTCACCATCTCTATACTCATTATAGGGGTTACGAAAGTGAAAAAGCTAGTTGGATAGGCTAAAATAATTAAAAATCATCATTTTTGTAAAACAGGATAGTCGTGCGTACGTATGTCTCGTGTGTACGTACGAGTTCACCTTTGCGCGTATGCGCAGAAACACGCAGAAAAGTTTTTCAATTCTGAAATGCAAGTCGTGCATACGCATGAGTCGTGCATATACAGACCCCAGTTTTCTGCAACATTTGCAGCATTCAATTTTAAACACTAATTTTTAATCATTCATAACTTCCTTTATAAAATTTTGTTTTTTCTCATTCTCAAACCGATTTAAAGCTCCCATCATCACCTTTAATTTAAGATAAATTTCATTAAAATTCGAACTCTGAGCGCCAAATTATGACCCATCGAAATTGGTTAAAAAGTCATTTTTACCAATTTTGCACAAAGATTCACTTTGACCAATTCTTCAATCCAATTTGATTCAAACTACTTCCATACCATTTCTAAACCTTTTAAACACTCATTCAAAAAATTCTAATTATTTTAAGCCTAACCAACCCCATTCTAATTTATTTAGTATATTTCCTCATTACATCCATTTACAACAACAGCACACAACACTCAAAATTCCAATATTCATAACCAAACCAAAGCCAATCATCCAACTAATTGTCATTATTTCTAGCAATTTACAACATAGTACACCAATGGTTACCACAACTTATCAAATAGGGGATTTCTCACCCTATTATGGCCTCCGACCCAAGTTTCTCATCAATCATCATCATAATCAATAATACCACTCAATTCACAATATCACAACCAAATTATAATCAATCATCTCATTCTCATTCAACAATTCACATCACTTATCTCAACTTACAACATAGGGGATTTCTCATCCTATCATGACCTCCAGCCCAATTTTCACAACAATCAAGTATCATATTTAATCATGACACAACATCGTTCATATATATGCATATTTATACCAATCCATCATCACATTCATTCCAAATCAATCAAACACCCAACATATCACAATTTTTACTAAACCAAACAATCAACCACAACAATTCAACAATAATCCTAGGTCCACTGGCCTAGGATTTCATATAACATTACATGGTATTTACCCAAAATTTAAACCCATGCCTTAATGTTGCAAATTTCAAACTTTTAAGCTTTTTCTTCCAAAATTTTCAAGCCTCTAATTAGCTTACACTAATGTCCAAGTTCAAACTCTAAAACTTCACCAAGTCAAGTTTTCAATTATTCAATCTAACACCATATCATACAATTTAGCGCAATCTCAGAAATAGGGCTCATATAAATTGAAGAACCAAGAGGGAAAAAAGGGTTCTTACCTTTACCCAGTAAAATTAGTGATAGAAACCACCAAAAACACAAGTTAGATAACTCCTATAACATCAAAATCACTAAAAATGCTCAATACCCAAGCTCAAAACGCAAAATCAGCTTTGAATGAGAAATTAAAGCTGAGATTTCAAGTTACTTACCAAACTAATCAGATAGAATTGAAGAGGGGAAGATAGGCTTCACGTGATCACAAACGATGCGCGATCGGAGCTCTGGAGCAAAAGTTATGATCAAATGAAGATGGTGATGAATAGTATAATTAGAGCATTGTTTCTCTCTTCCCTCTCTTCTCCATCAACGTTGCTCTCTCTTTCTCAATGGGGAATGTGGCTGAATTGCAAAGTGAAGGGAGGTATTAAGTGTTTGGGTTATGGGCTTTGGACCCAAGTGAGACCCAATTCAAGTTCTTAGCTCTTTGGCCCAACTTTAGGCCAAAACCTTTAAGATAAGTGATCGATCTTTTGTTCTAAATTTTTTCTTATTATTTTCACATTTTCAATTTTTTCCACTCGCAGTACCAAACTGATTTATGTCGGTACAGACAATTTTAACACCGGTACACGTTTTTCTCAAAATAATCATATTTTTTGCGCTAAATTTAATTTTCTTAATTTAAATTTTAACGTTAAATTTCTAAATTATAGATTTTAATATTTTTACATATTCCGAGCATCTTAAATTCTTAATCCCAATTAACACAGTTTTAATTAATTAATTTACTAGTTAATTTTTTCGAATCTTACATCATCGGATTACAAATCGCTGATGCGGCTGGGTCCGAGACATTGTTACACACTTCTTCTTGGATTGAATTCGAATCTTGTGTGACTTCTTCCATCTCTAATTCAGAATCGATGAGGATGCTGTGCGATCAAGTTTCTTCTTCTCAATCCCATTGATCGAAAACACTACTTTGTTTGAATGAACAAACCAAGCAATGCTCTCATCAATCTCTATTGTGTGGGTTCAAAAGAAGCAAGAAGCTCGATCAATGGAGAGTAAATTAATTCTACAATTTCTGCAGATTCTTGGCAATGATGAGCGGATATTTTATACGCTTTTTGACATTATTTTCATATAGTTTTTGTTATGCTTTGTTTAAGTTTTATTATGTTTTCACAGGTTTTAGTGCAAAATTCACATTTTTGGATTCTACTTTGAGTTTGTGTGTTTTATGGTGATTTCAGATATTTTTTGGCTGAAATTGAGGAGCTTGAGCAGAAGTCTGATTCAGAGACAGAGAAAGGACTGCAGATGCTGTTAGGATCTGACCTCCGTGCACTCGAAGGAGCTTTTCTGGAGCTACAGAAGTCCAAATGGCACTTTCTCAACGGCTATGGAAAGCTAACATCCAGAGCTTTCCAGAAATATATAATAGTCTATACTTTGTTTCAGAAATAAAGGCCCAAAATTGGCGTTCAACGCCAGCCACCAGCCCTATTCCTGGCGTCCAGCGCCCACAGGGGAGCAACTGGAGTTCAACTCCCAAAAGCGGGTCCCTAGCCAGCGTTCAATGCCTCTAAGAGACACTAGCACGTGGGAGACACTCAAGCTCAGTCCAAACACTCACCAAGTGGGCCCCAGAAGTAGATTTTCGCACTATCAACTTAGTTTATCTTATTTCTGTAATCGTTAGTCATTAGATTAGTATTTATATACAAGAGTTCACCCTTGTTAGAGGACTCTTGCCCATTCGAACCTTACATTATATTTTTCTATCAATATAAGTCACTAACCTCCTAAGGTTAAGGTTGGGAGCTCTGCTGAGTTTCATGGATCAATAATATTACTGTTTTCATTCAATATGTCTGATTCTATTCTCTTATGCAACATCGTTCTTCATCTTATGAATTGAGGGTGACCCGTGACAATCACCCTTGTTCTACATGGGTTCCGTGCGATTCCTGACCCGGATAGCGTTGAACTAAAGCTAGAAATTGAATTGCGGATTCCAATAGAGCATCTGAGCAATTTTGGATATGTGATATATAATCCCGTTGACTATGGGTGCATGAAGTTTCTATGGCGTTAAGGATATAGTCAGAGAAGCGGAACTTTCTGATCTGGAAGATCTGCCTTATCTGTGGCACCTTGAGTAGGATCGTGAAGGGGAGTGGACTACTTAGAGCTTCATCTTCTACTACAGTGAGAAACCTAGAGGTGGCTTGATGAGAGTACATGAGTCATCTCAACATGGTGGATTGCTGCAGTAGAGGAGGTTAACTTGATGAGAGGACATGAGTTAATCACTTATGACTGCCATTGAAGGAATCAGAAGGTTATTGAAGAAGACAATAAGAAAAGTTAATCCGGAAAGACAAAGCATCTCCGAAGTTTCAACCATTCTATCACCATTGAATTCTCGTCTCATTAGTAACTTTTATTTATTTAATTTGTTTTATATACTTTTCGTGATAAACTATAATTTCTATCCGCCTAACTAAGATCTGTAAGGTGTCCGCTACTTGCTCAAACCACAATCTTTGTGGGATCGACCCTGACTCACCTCAGGTATTACTTGGACGACCTGGTATACCCTCCGGTCTATCTGTGCGAATTCTGCGGAGCCAGTTTCGTGCACCAGGCAACAAGATCAAACAACCACCATCGATAGAGTTAATAGATCAGAGTAGCGCGACAGAACTCAAGAGAACTCTGATACCATATTGAAGCATGAGTCTAGATGAAAATAGATTGAAGAAGAAAGAATTATTGTATTATACTTGCATTATAAGAAGAATTTGAAGTAAATATAAGATGATAAAAGAGAAACTATAAAGACATAAAAAAAAAAAAAAGTTACGATTTTTCTTTT
>NC_029791.2:117026798-117031484 GCF_000816755.2 Arachis ipaensis
GGCTTTTTTTATATAATTTTTATCTAAACTTATATAACCTCCAATATTGTCAAAGACTTTAAATTATTATTGTGATTCTTTGAGGTTTTATTTAATATTCTTTCTCAAAAATTTATAAATCTATCTCAAAATTTTCTTAAGAATTTACTGTATATTTTTTTCTTAATTAAAAATTTGTAAGTTTGATTGTAAATTTTTCCATACACATACTTGTGTTATTACCCAAAAAACTAACATATCTCACGTTAATTAGTAATCCTTAAGAGATTAATTTTCTTATTATGTTTCCCAAATACTTGTTAGTCTTTTAAAAGCAAGATGTTAATTATCGCTTATCCGCATACTCCAACTTTTCTTGTCTTGTAGTCTTTGTAGAAATTAGGAAAGAGTTGCTGTGGCCTATGTGCTCCACCAGTGGTGGAGCTTAGTTCAGACAAGGGGTGGCCATGGCCCCCCCAAACTTTTTATAAAAAACTTAGTAGTACTTTTTCAAAAGATAAAAAATAATTCAATTGACTTAAATACTTTATTATGACTTAAAGTATCTAATAAGTTCAATAAACAACACTCTCTCTATCTTTAGGTTCAAATATAAAAAATTAGATATCTTTTATTTATTTAATTTAATATTATTTTATATTTTACTATTTATTTAATTTAATTTTTTATATGATAAAAAATAATAGAATATTCAATAAGTATTAATATTATTGTATTTGTATAAATTGATAAAAAAAATTCAATAAATATTATAAATTTTAATATTTGTCCTTCTAACTTCTTCTTTATATATTTTACAAGATATATATTCAAATTTTTATATAAAATAATAATGAAAAATTAAAAAATTGATATATTTTTTAAGAGGAAGGCTAATATTTAAGAAAGAGAACATATAACTTTTACAATATCAACACATGTAGATAGTTCTTCTACTTTAATGAATCACGAAGAAAGCGAGATATAACCTTCAAAATTTCAAAAAGTTATATCTGATGACTTTAATTTTAACTTTTTGGAACGAGATCTTAAAAAAGGGCTTTAAATTTGGCAGTATCACCCAAATCAAAGAGATGAGATTAGACGAGCTTATCTTAAATGAGGTCCATATAAAAAAATATTTTGACAATTATTTTCTATTTGGCCCCCCCAAAATTTTGTTTCAAGTTCCGCCACTGTGCTCCACCCTGTACTAACAAGAGAATCACATATCAATCAACATTAAGTGGTCAATCAATTACTTGGCTAAAAACGAAACTATAATGCAGATAATGGAAAGAGGTCACATCGGAAGGTTACCCTTGCAATCATGGTTGGATTCTTTCGGTTTCATACAGAGATTTTTTTTTATGTGAAAAAGAAAATAATTTCTTGTTTTAGCACAGTTAGTTATCATAAGAATTATTGTAAATCATGATTGAAATCCACCAAAATTTAATTTGTCAAATTCTCACGATTCTATTCACTAATGAGAAATATTATAAATTAATACTTTTTTATTAATATTAGTCAATATTTTGTGATATTTTATTTTATTTTATTAAATTTTAAATATTAAATTTTAAATTAATTAAATATTGATTAAAAATAATAATAAATTTATTGGTCATGTAGTTTTTTACTAATTATTTTCTCAAAATTTGGTACATGTGGGTGAAAAAAGAAATAAGTGAAGTTATTGAAATTGAAATTTAATAAGTTCAAAAGCTAGTTCAAGGAGTCCACCCAATTTATTAATGGGTAAAGTATTAAATTGATCCATTACGTTTGGGCGTAATTCTGTTTTACTCCTTAAGGTTTAAAGTGTCCTATTTGAATCCAAAAAAGTTTCATTTAGCTTCAATTTAGTCCCACCGGAGGTCAAAGATAAATAATTGACAAAATATCCTACATGACAGCAATATAAGAACAAGGTCGATAATCTAGAGAATAAGTACAAGTTCCAGAGGTACAAAATCAACCATGGATGCATTAATACATTTATTTATCATTTTTCTTATAATTAAAATGAAATATTTTTTATAAAACTAAAAAAAATGTTAAATACATGTATTGATGCATCCACGGTTGATTTTGTGCCTCTGGAGCTTGTACCTATTCTCCAAATTATCGAACTTGTTCTTATACTGCTGTCATGTAGGATATTTCGTTAATTATTTATCTTTGACTTCACGGTGGGACTAAATTGAAACTAAATAAAACTTTTTTGGATTCAAACAGAACACTTTAAATTTTAAAGACCAAAATAAGATTACGCCCAAACCTAGGGGACTAATTTAGTACTTTACCTTTTATTAATCTATTAGTTCATCAATCTTAAATCAAATTAGCCACCCGCCCCAATAATATAGTTCCTATGTCTTTTTATTATTAAAAATAAAAAGAGAAGATGAATATAAGAAACTAAGTATAATATAATTTACTTTACTTAAATTGTGTACCAAATTAATATCTCTTACATATACCGAAAATGATCTCGACAATAATTATATATTTTCTTAAATTTGAACTTGCGTAGTTATCTTTTAGTCAATGTTGTTTCCGTCCTAAATTCCCCTTTGTACTAAGTGGTTAATAAATCTTCAACCATATACATCGGGTTCATTATTCTAATTTCTCGCGTCTACATAGTGCGGTTAATTATTTATAAAAATAGTATGCAAGCTTTACAAGTTTAATTCTCCATATATGCTCAAGTCGTAGAAGATGCTGTATTTTTTAAGTTTAATTTTATTCATTTGAAGTGTTTACTTAAAAACTATAGAACCCTTAAATCCATATATATACAGATAGATACATATGTAAAGTAAACCAAAATGTTAAGTACTAACAAGATGTATTTTCACCAATATCAATAATATAAAAGTCCCGCTAGAAAGCCAATGGAATATTTGTACAATGCGTACAATGGAAGTTTATGGAGTATTAGAGATATAACCATTAGTGTTACCTTTTTCCATATCAGTGTAAGCCTCTGGAATGAGTGGTATCATGACATGGTATTAGAGCTTTAGATCCGAAAGGTCAAGAGTTTGATTCTTGGTGAAACCCAAAATCAGCTTAAACTTTTAGAATGAGTAATTTTATGACATGAAATGTTCATTATCCCTAGTACCCAATAGTTAACGTTACGAACTCAGTTAAATTTAACAGAAAAAAAATAAAAACTTAAAAAAAATGAATAAAGTTTTTCTCTACCTAATCACTAATGAAATAAAGATTGAAATTTCTCATCAACTTTTGAACTCGAAATCACTACTTTGAATCCAAATTAAACAAATATCAAAGACTATCTTAATACATGTCTAATATCATATACTATTATTTTGAAGCTTAACTTCAATATGGATTTAATATTTAAATTGATCCTTAAAGTTATATTATTCGTGTTTTAATCTGATCTTTAAAATTTTAATTTATTGAATTTAGTCCTATAATTTGTCATTCATAACACACAGTAGTTTATGGCCATTTTTTTATTATAAATAGAATTGTTAACGGTGTGTTAAAATAACTTGATATCTGTACATTAATTGTAGGATTCTATGTCTTTATTACTTTGATTTATTTAGCACCTATAAATACCCCTTGTATATTGTACCTGACACACAACTCAATAATACACTTTTCACATCATTCTCTCAGTCTCTTGTTTCTAACAATTTTAACGATTTTGTTACGACAACGACCAACATAAATCGTAAATACTAAGTTAAAATATTAAATTAAATAAATCAAAATTTTAAAATATTAAATTAAAACGCGAATATAATTTTAAAAATAAATTTCACAATTAACTTCCAATAATCACATACTCACCTTTTTCTTGGAATTGAAGAACAAGTGGTAGTAAATCATACATTGATGACGCGGGAATAATGGAAACTTTATATTATGTTTTTCTTTTGTTGTCTGACTTTATATTATGTTTAAACAAGATAACTTTATATTATTATTTCTTTACCCCTACTTTAGGCACAGATCTAACTTCTATCCACACCCATGCTTCGTTCATTTCTCACATTTATATATTAATATATGTTCACTATTGATTTCTACTAAATTTAAGAAAAGAAAAGGCATAAAATAGATAGGGAAAGGAAAATGATTTTCATCTTAAATTAGATATGACTAATTATCATACGTGAAATATATATAGAAATTAATATGAGATAATTATATGTATTTAACCCTAGAAAATGACATGGTTGTTGTATATGGAGATGTAGATAACATATTTAAGAAAAAGCCATAGAATGCCTAGTTGGATGGCGGTGTCGTCTTGGAATGCACAAACACAATTTGTTGCCTCCTTTTTGCAATTGAAATTGATTTGATGCAATTGTTTGATACGTATCCGTTAACAATACATGTCTATGTAGCATTATGATGGAAGCTAGGGCAATCAATTATTGTAGAAATGCATTTGATCCATTCAAATTGGACCCCTTTCCTTATGCAATTGGATGCCCTCCATGTCCCCACCACAACCATTAATTAATTAATGCAAATTGCGTCCTCTAAACGTTCATATCATCCATTATTAAAAGAAAACAACCTAGCTAGCTATGAAATCATGAATTGAAATAAAGCAATAGCTAGCAAGAAAAAAAAATTATTACACTTTAATTAACACAAATTATAGTTCTTTAATATTTTTATCGGTGCAACTAAATATCTATTGTA
>NC_029791.2:117031513-117031806 GCF_000816755.2 Arachis ipaensis
AGATGTGTTATGAATATATATAAATTAATAAAAAAATACCAACAAAATAATCACGCGAGAAAGAGGGACAAAGTAATCTTCAAACGTAATAATTTTATATACTTTTTTAGGGTTAAACATCCAAATGCAGTTTTAATCATAACCAAAACACAGTGAAAAGGAATATCTATCTCTTTCCTATTAATAAAGCATGCAGTAGTTGCCCAAAGATAACTCATCATTATAACTATACTAGTGGATTGATATGATAATTCAGTTTCAATATTTATATTATTATATCTTATTATTTGCGG
>NC_029791.2:117031989-117032375 GCF_000816755.2 Arachis ipaensis
CCATCCACATTTTCTTTTTCTTTTCATCAATTGCTTCATTGCATTGACTACGTCAAATGTTTTATGTTCAAGCCACTATCTATTTAAATTCTATAAAATCTGCCATTTCCGTGCATTTCTATTCATATCTATGTGCCAATATATGTCCGATACTCCGATAATGCCTTTGAGGTTTGAGCAGATAAAATATTTGAGGCTGCAATTATTCATATTATTGTTGTTGATTATTGTATATGTATGTTATTACGTCTGACTTAGCTTTTTTAGAATGAATATACTAACTTTGTTAACTCCTTCAAGTACTATTTATATACTTTAAAAGAATATTTCTATTCTTGAATTATTAGAACTATATTGCAGTCATGATGAAACATTTGAATAGAATA
>NC_029791.2:117032453-117034197 GCF_000816755.2 Arachis ipaensis
AAGAATAAATCATTTATTATCATAAAAAATTAAATTGAAAAATATCTTAATTCTTATTCACTAGCTAGCTATAATCTTTAAGACTGTTATGTATATATAAGAGCGAATTAAATATATCGAATTCGAATAATTGCTTTAAAAGAATGAATAACCTCTTTTATGTAGGTTATGCTTTTTAATTTCACCCTATCTATCAATCTGATGGACCAAGAATTAATCTATTGCAGATCAGAGTTTTATTTAATATACAAAATAGAATTCGAATCTTTAATACCTACTTAAACGGATTAGTAAACTAACTATTAAACCAACCTAATTTGATTTTTTTTAGGAAGGTTATTGAAAGCAGAATCTATATATGAGTTCCTTCGTGACCAGGAATGTCTATATGCATTTTGAATCTTGCCTGGTTTTCGTCTTGATGCGTTTTCTACTTGTATGTATCCATGTGGATTATGGAGTATCAAAGGAACTTAGAAAGCATGAGTGAGGTGGAAAACATGTCAGCCTGTTTGCCAATTGCCATGCATGCCATACCTAAGAGTTATGTAGTGTGGTAGGATAAAACCTAATATAATACAAAACTAGATATAGTTTTATATTTATCTTGGTTAAAAGAATCCTACATCAACAAAAAATTATTCACTACTTGGTATATATTTTATGTATATTTATAGTATGCATGATTTTTTTATATCTTTAATGTCTACTTGAGTCAATTTTTTTTCTTTCAATAATATTATTACTAATGAGCTAACTTGTACGTATTTTAAGTTGTGTTAGTCTAAGACACCAAAAAAAAGTTTGTGTTAGTCTAAAAGAAGAGGATGATGAACTTCTAATCGATGGTGATCTAATTAATTAATTGAAGGTAGGAGATTTGTAAGGATTTTAACGATCAAGTCGGTATAGATTTTAAAAGTAATACAGTAATTTTAATAAAGTATTTTTGGAATATATTTTTGATATTTTTAAGAAAAAATGAATTAATTGAGAATTAAAATTTACATTAAAATTGATAGATAAAATGAAACAGATCTTGTCATAGAAAGATAGTATCATGTCAGTAAAAAATTTATAAAATTCTAATTGAATCACACTTTTTAATTTCTTCTTTTTATCACTACAAGAAAAGAGAGCTATTTTAACATAATTTTTTTAACAGTCATAATTAAATGTAAAAATTAATATATATTTTTGACAAATATCACAAATGTCAAATTTTCTATGATTTTTTATTTATAATTTGATTGTATAAAATTATTCCTCAATTTTGACACTCATTTGTTTTCAACATACTCCATTATTCCTTTTTTTCGTTGAGCTCCGTCAATTTTGGCATCACACTGCTCTCAGTTTGGAATCATACTATTCATTCTTCATCTTCAAAATCTCAATTTATTCTTCAGTTTTAAGATCCCATCTCATTCTTTGTTAAAAATTTTTTGTTGAGAATTTTTTATGGTCAATAAGTGTCAAAATAAATAGTATTTTTGACAGTTAATAAATATCACAAAAAATATATTTTCAAATTTTTTTAACAAATTATTTTTGATGACCAAAATTTATTAAAAATACTATTTTTGACAAAACTTTTATTAACATATTTTCATAGTTAAAATAGTGTCAAATTTTATTTTTTTTTTGACGAATTTTAATTTTTTTTGACACATAATAATCCTTAAAAATAGTCTATATTGTTGTAGTGTATTCTTCGTTTTTCATTATTTTGTTGACTTATTGA
>NC_029791.2:117046567-117048818 GCF_000816755.2 Arachis ipaensis
TAAAAAATATATAATTAAAGATCTAATTAAGTTCTTAACTATGAATACCTTTAATTTACGGATACCTTTATAACAATCTAATTATAAATACAGAATAATTAAACTATTAAAATTTAAAGAAATAGACAATAGAATAAAAGATTTGAGACAACACATACTCTCAATTTATATGAAATTTATATTTAAAATGAAATTGAGATTTAAAATTTAAATATTTTTAGTCTAACTCAAGGATAGTAATTCATACCATAAATTTTATGAGACTTATAATTTAAAATTAAAGACGTAGTTAGTTTTAAATTAAAACACTACAAGAAAAGAGAGTTATTTTAACATGATTTTCTTTAACAGTCATAGTTAAGTGTAAAAATTAATATATATTTTTGACAAATATCACAAATGTCAAATTTTCTATGTTTTTTATTTATAATTTGATTGTAGAAAATTATTCCTCAATTTTGACACTCATTTGTTTTTAATATACTCTATTATTCCTTTTTTTTCGTTGAGCTCCGTCAATTTTGGCATCACACTGCTCTCAGTTTGGGATCATATTACTCATTCTTCATCTTCAAAATCTCAGTTTATTCTTCAGTTTCAAGATCTTATCTCATTCTTTGTTAAAAATTTTTGTTGAAAATTTTTTATGGTCAATAAATATCAAAATAAATAGTACAGTTAATAGTTAATAAATATCACAAAAAATATATTTTCAAATTTTTTTAACAAATTATTTTTGATGACCAAAATTTATTAAAAATACGACAAAACTTAAAACTTTTTAGAAGTATAAGTTTCTTTTTGTACACTTTGTACACTTCGTTTTAACTTTTATCCACTATACCTCTATGGAACAATAATATTATGGGCCTATTATTATTGGCCATGGAATGGGAACGCTGTTCTGCCTTTGAGTGACAATGGCGTCTCTGGTGGAGCGTCACATATGCGTCTTATTAAGGTTTTAGAAGTATAAGTTTCTTTTTAATATTTTTGTACACTTCGTTTTAACTTTTATCCACTATACCTCTATGGAACAATAATATTATGGGCCTATTATTATTGGCCATGGAATGGGAACGCTGTTCTGCCTTTGAGTGACAATGGCGTCTCTGGTGGAGCTAGAGCTAGGTCACATATGCGTCCAATCGGGTTTAGTTGGTGTTGTTGGGCCGGGTGCAACCTGACCCATATGGTCCAGTCCAAAAAAACAAAGAAGAATATACTTCATCTGGTCAGTGGTCACCCCCTTGTAGGACTCATCATTTATTGGCCAAATAAACTCTTTTAACAAACACTCTCAGAAACCAACTTGAGTTGGTCGAGTGGTTAGCTCACTCGTCCGCTTAAGCAAGTGTCGGGAGTTCGAACCCCGCCTTGTGCATGCAGCAACTCATTGGCCAGCGACAGACCCTTAAATATGGAGCTCAGATTCGCGACGGATTAGTCTTCAACCTGTCGGGTTGGGGGATACCGTTTGGGTAAACCAAAAAAAAAAAAAACAAACACTCTCAGATCGCAATAGGTCTTCATGCAAATGGGAATTCCTCTTTCACCCTCATTTCCGTTTTAATAAAATGCCCTTATTTCCGTTCCATTTTTATCATGAATTTCTGTTTAATTTCTTTTTTCTATAAAAGAGGTGGATACTCACTAGTCATTAATATCCATGGATATTAAATTTAATATTTTTTTTAAATTTAACACAAACATAATAAAATTTAATATAATTTAACTAAATTTATAAAATTAAAATACAATTCAAACATAAATTTAACATAATCGACATACACATAAAATTTTTAATATATAAATTAAATTAAATTAAAATAAAAAGTTTTTAACAAATACTAAAGATAAATTTGGATTACAAAACTATTATATATATATATAAAAGGACATTTAAGTAAATTTTTATTTGCGAATATTTTGCAAATATTCGTGGAGCGGATACCTCAATTCCGCCTCTGTTTCCATTTATTAGCGGGGCAGATCCTTATCCTATAGAAATTTTGCACGTCTCCATTAGTTGTTAAGAAATTATAATTTTCTAATCTATTTATGGACAATATATATAATTGATTATAATCACATTAATTATTTCATATTATATGACTTATATAGATGATCTCATTTATTGTTATAAATACTAAACAAATAAGTCATTATTACTTTTAATTTGGAATTAATAAAACCAAAAACCAGAGATACTATTCTATTTGAATTTTAAAATTTAATGGGTGTAAACTCC
>NC_029791.2:117048855-117074061 GCF_000816755.2 Arachis ipaensis
CCGAGTAATTAGTAAATAATTAAAAAATTAAATTTTATAGTTTTATTAAGTAGAAATAATTAAAATATAAATTTTAATACCAATTTTAAAAATTTTGACCCAATAACAGACCAACAAACCAAACCGAACCCAAAGCCCAACCTATAAAACACCTAAAATGAACCTTCTCCATTTTTCATTCCTGCTGATACGTAGAAGAAGGGAGAACTACGTTAAACCCCTAACCCTAACGTCTCCAAAAATTCAATCGTCCATAACTTTCAATCCGGAGATTTGATTGATGAGTCGTCAGCGGCCAAACGTTCGTCTCAGAATTCTCTACAAAATTTATCAAATAATTTGGTAAGAAAATCACATTTTTTCACCCAGTTTTTCCCTCTTCAATTCGTGATTTTGGATTTTAGTATTGAGAGATTTTGTGATTTTGATGGTTTAGGAATACTCTAGCAGTGGATAATCATTGGAATTTGTCCATTTGACTCGTGGGTAACGGTAAGAAAACCCTAATCCTTGTGAATTGGTGATTTAGTGAGCTCAATGTTGATTATTGTGATATTGTATGAATTAGATCGTGTATCTTGTTGAATTGGAGTTAAATTGGTGGATATTGGAAGCTTGGAATTGAATCCTCAGAGCTGAAAATTCAATTGGTGAGGAGTTGGAGCTTTGGAGCTTGAAGAACAGTAGATAATTGAGGTGATCCGGGCTTAGTGAGGAATTGGCCAAGGTATAGTTTTAGTTTCTCATAGATAAAATATAATGTAACGTGAAAACTTAGGCTAGAAGACCATAAGATAGGAATGAACTGAATAAATTATTGATGGATTATGTATATAGTATATGGTATACGATGTGTGTATAAAGGATAAATGAATTTGTATGTGTTGGATTGTGATTTTGATGAGTATAAAATAAACATGATTGTTGATGTGTTGAGAATTGATGGTGAGTTTGTGACATTGAATTGAATGGATTGGTTGAGAGATATATGATTCGATTTTATAAATGGTTTGTTTTAGAATTGGTTTGATTTATTGGAAATGATTTGACAAAGGTTTGAAAGGTGGTTTGGTTGGGACCTGAGAAGGGTGGCAAAGTCCGAATTTTAAAGGAGATGCTGCCAAAATTTTTATATAAATTGGAGTTTTGGTTTAAAGTATTATTTAGACAAGTATGGATAAAAGAATTATATTATTTGACTTCAATTTGTAAAGAAAAGAAATACATTATGTTTTGGAACTTGATTTATTAGGAAAAGTATTATGTTGGAGTTTCAATTTATTAAAAAAAGTATTATGTTTTGAGTTTTATTTAGTTAAGAAGAGAATTATATTTTGAGTGTGAATCATTGATGAACAGAATGGGAGGTGTGATGATGATAACTGTTGAATGAATTGAATGATGATGAGGATGAATTTGATATGGAAATGTTTTGTGGGGATCGTGGTTATTTACCGCCCACAAGATTTTAAAGAGAATTATTTTGTGGGGATCGTGGTAACTGCTCACCAGTTTTTAAATGAATATGCTTTGTGGGGATCGTGGTCATTTACCGTCCACAGGTTTTTCTTTTTCAATTGAAAATGTCTGTGGGGATCAAGGTGGTTTACCGCTAGCAGATGGTGGGGATTGAAGTGGTTTACCCTTACCAGGTGAGGATCGTGGTACTGTACCGTTCACCAGTTTTCAAGAGGACGATGTTCGAGTTAGCTACCGGACATGTCGGGTTGGCTTTATAACCGACAGATGAGACTCATTAGCCATAGGGCAGGCATGTATCATGTGCATTGTGTGATTTGTTTGAGAATGCTTTAATTTGGCTTGCATAATTGTTTGATTGTAATTAATTGCTACATGTCCTATCTATTGTACTTGTTATCCATGCTTGTGCTTTCATTGTCTGTTTTGCTTGTGCTTGCATTTGAGAGGTCCCTTGTCTAGCAGAGGAGTGAGAGGGCTGTTCCACCGGTGTTTCGGAAGGTTTGAGGAAGCAGAAAGTGAAGGGTTAAGTTAAAAATTGATACAGGACTTGAGAACCTTAGATAGTTACCTACTTTCTGGTTTAGTTTACTTTTCTTAAGTTTGATTCTGAGTGTCAGAGTTCTAAGAATGCCTCTGGATTTCCCGAGACCTTATATATTATTTATGTGGGCACATTTACCATATTGAGAACCCCCGATTCTCTTTCCATACATATATTGTTATTTTCGGATGCAAGTTGTAAGGCACTGCACTGAGCATTCCGGAGACTCTTGGAAGCGAAAAACTATCTTAGGACTCGGTGTTTGTATTTTATTTATGTTTATATATGTATATAGATTCTCTACTTTGTATATAACTTGTATGTTTGTCCCTCTTAGAGGTTGACTTGGAGAAACAGGTGTTTTGTTTTATGTTTAGGTCACTTTTGGATTATATATATATATGTATATGTATACTCTGCTCGGACTTTGCTTCGCAGGCCGAGCCTAGAGCTTGTTATTTATATTTTTGGAACTCTGATCTTATATATATATTATCCTTTTTTTTCTATCTTATCTACCTTTTCTGCTTAATCTTTCGTGAGTGATGTATTTTCTGTTTTGTTTTTTATTAACTTCTCTTTCAAGGCTCCTAGTTATAACTTCCTTCAATTATATTACATTAGTATTTTTACTTTTAGAGGTCGTAGTATCTCGCCACCTCTGGTTTACGTCCTAGGTGTAAAACTCTATGTGTTAGGGTGTTACAATGGGCACCACACTCAAATATAAATAGTGACTTTAAGATTTTGGTCTCCAACACAAAAAAGCCGCCTCCGTAGCTCTTTTCTCATTAGAGAAATTGTGATTCATCTCTATTAGGGATACAGAAGCCATAAAGCTTTAGTTGAAGAAGATAAAAAAACCAAACTCTTTCAATCATGTCCACGAATTAAGGTATGCTTTTGTATTCAACTTTTTTTTTTAATGATTTAACATAGATAATCTTGGTATTAAGGAATTTTAAGAATTTCCAACAAGAGCCTTGACATCTAATATACTCAAGGACATAGATCAAATTTGGATGAAAAAATTCAGAAATTATATGCGAAAATAATCTCATGCATGCCTATTTCCAACTGACCTAACTTTAATAAATTTTCTGAGATTATGAGTCAGAGTAAAAATATAACTAAATACTTTATTTTTGCAGAAACATCTATATTCGTAAATTTATCTAATTATATGAGCATTCAAATGAACATTTTCACTGAAATAATATATCATAAAATGATATAACATCTATATGAATAATATCTACATGAAAGATCTTGGGTGTATATTTCTTATTAATCAAATATGCATACATTTGTAGAGTTTGTGCTAACTTGCTCACAAGACACTTAAACACTCTGAACTCCTTTGTATAACAAAAAGTTTAAAATATTAGACTACAACACATTGTTATAAAATAACTTAAGCGGTTTTTTAAATTTATTTTCATAATTTGTGACAATTATTTGTAGTTATCAAAATAGATGCCTTTAAAAGGTATTTTATATTCAAATGCTTTAGTAGAAAGAGTAATAAGTGTCTTTTCAATACCTTTTTTAAAGAACTCTTTCAATGAATATATAAATATACCTACATTGAATAAAAACTTACCTAGATATCCAATAAAGTCAGAATCTGAATACCAAATGATCTCTAACTTTAGTTTCTGACTTTATATGTGTGAACATACAATATTTTGCTATAACAAAACTTGTTAGTGATCCATTCTTAATTGACTCAAATATCTGTCAAAGATACCAATAAAGTACACAATAACTATAAGTGTACAAATTTGTTATGCATCAGATTACTGCTAAAGCATAATAAATCTTATGTACTTTTGAGCTTTATAACTTTCTTGAGGTATCTAATAAGACTATACTTGTCTCACTTAGAGTTGAGTATATATTCTTATTGTGAAAACAGTTCAAGAACCCATAAACAAAAAGTAGGACAGCAAGGTTGCTGTAGAGAATGATGGAACTCAAAGAGGAATTTTTGTGAAAAACAGAATTCTATTTGATTGAGTATTGTGGAGTACATTTCACTACTTTTTCAACTCTCACTTTTTTTTTATATCTCTAATTAAGTCACCTCACTTATATCTATACTCTATACAACCCCTTCAAACTAAGGGTTAGTGTAGGGAGAACCCTTAGTTTGGTCATTAGTGTATCAAAAGTGACTACAGGTAAGGGTTTAGTGAGAACATTACAATCTGAGCATGCGAAAGAATATGGATGATGTGAATTAAACTATGTGCAGCTCTATTTCTAACATAATGCAAGTCAACTTCAAAATGCCTGCTCCTGCTATGAAGGACTGGGTTCTGAGAAAGCAAAATAGCTCCAAGATTATCACAAAACAATGTAGGTGATGCAGGGCTTGGAACATTGAATTATGTCAGCAATTTTTGAATCCAAATTATCTATGCTACTGCCTCTTCTAAGCTTCTATATTCAGCTTCCGTAGAGGACCAGCTAACAGCTTGCAGCTTCTTGCTGCTCCAGAAGATAGGATTAGAACTAGGATAAACACAATACCCATTGGTGGACCTTCTATCATCCAAATCAGTTGCCCAATTTGCATCTATAAACACAAAGATTTTATAATTAGTGAGCTTAGAGAACTATAGGCCATGACTAGCTTTACCTAAGAGATGACGAAGAATTCGTTTGACAGTTGTCCAGTGGTGATGAAGGGGATTATGTATAAATTGGCTCACCCACAACATAAGCAATATCAGGATGAGCTAAGGTAGCATATTGAAGGCCACCGACGATAGACCTATATAAAGTAGGATTTGGAAAAAGGTTAGTCCCATGATCAGTGAGCTTAAAAGATGGAAGCATCAGAGAGGGAACAGAATTAGAGTGGTCCATAGAGGCTTCGTGTAATAAGTCACAGATATATTTGGCCTGAGAGATATGAAGATCACCAGAATCTGTAAATGAAACTCTAAACCAAGAAAGTAATGTAAGTTACTCAAATCTTTTAGAGAAAAATAAGAATTTAGAGTCCGAATAAGACTCTCGATTTCATGATTATTGTCATCGGTGATGACAATATCATCAACATAAGTCAATAAATAGATTGTAGAAGAAGAATTTGTCTTGATGAAAAGAGAAGAATTAGTCTTAGTGTTAGTGCAGCCAAGTTTAAATAAAGTGGCTTTGAGTTTCAAAAACTAAGTTCTTGGATCTTGTTTGAGACCATAAATGGCCTTATCAAGTTTACAAACCATGTCGTTAGTGTCTGTGTAGAGCCCTGGTGGAGGAAGCATGAATACAGTTTCAGTAAGCTCTCCGTTAAGAAAAGCATTATTGAAATCAAATTGGCACAAGCACCAACCTTTGGAGATAGCAATGGAAAGAATGATGTGAATGGTAGTTGGACAGATAATACGGTTGTAAATCTGATTGTAATTGATACTCTCAACCTGATGACAACCTTTTGCAACAAGCCGCACTTTATATTTCTTAATGGAGTTATCACGGCCACGCTTGATATTGAACACCTATTTGCAGCCGATAACAGGTGCATTAGATGGTAGGTGAACAAAGTGCCAGGTCTTATTGGCTAGTAAGGCATGATGTTCTTCCTACATTGCTTGAGGCCAATGAGGAGAATGCATAGCCTGAGACACTGTTTTAGGAGCATTGTGCACAAGATCAAAATTAGATGAGGAAGTGAAAAGAGCAGAAGGATTTGTGGGACCAAATTTAGATCTAGTGATCATAGGGTGGCTATTAGTAGAAGATAAGAAGTGAGAAGAGGAAGAAGGTAGGGAGGACAAGACAATTTCAATACCAGATATGGAAATTATAGTGGGAGGAGAAGGAAGAGGTAAGCTTGAAGAATTAGTGATAGGAGAATGAGGTGAGGATGGGAGAGAATGAGAATGATCAGTAGTGGAAATATGATGATCACCAAGAGTGGGAGCAGTAGCTAAATGTGTAGGATCAGTATTGGATGATGATGAAATAGAAATAGGATGAAAAGGATCATAATTAAAAGGAGATGCGGATGCAGAATTGTCAGTAAGTGGGGCAGGACTAGAGAAAATGATAAATGTAGAATAATAAGGAAATGAATTTTCATCAAATATAACATTTCGAGCTATGACAACTTTACCATTCTAGTAAGACATTTATAACCCTTCGATTGGGGTGCATAGCCCAAGAAAACACACAACTCAGACCTGAAATCTAATTTATGGTTGTTAAATGGTCTTAAGTGTGGAAAACAAACACAACCAAAGATTTTTAAAATAGAGTAATCAGGCCTAGAATTATAAAGCAGTTCATATGGAGATTTTGAATGTAAAACCTTTGTTGGTAACCTATTAATGAGAAAGGCAGCAGTCAAGAAAGCATCCTCCCAGTACATTTGTGGAAGTTTGGCAATAGCAAGAAGTGTGAGGCCCATCTCAGTGATGTGCCGATGCTTCCTTTCCACCACACTTTGTTGTTGGTGTGTATAGGGGCATGGTAACCTGTGATCAATACCATTCTCTCGAAGAAAGGTCTTAAAAGCATATGACAAAAATTCTTTTTGTATGAATAGACTTAAGAATTGAATTAGTATGCTTTTCCATCAATGTTTTATATTGTTTAAGAATTTTTAGAACTTGCAATTTAGAAGTAAGAAGATAAAGGCATGTGTAACGTGTAAAAGCATCAATAATGCTCATGTAGTATTTGTAGCCAGACCTAGAGTTGATAGGTGTTGGACCCCATAAATCAATATAGACAAATTCAAGTAGTGCAGAATAGACAGTTTGAGAATAGAAAAAGGGAAGAGAATACATTTTACTCATGCAGCCTGGTTCACAAACAAGGTATATTAGAACAAGTTCAACTATATTAGGAGAGGGATGACCCAATCTCTTATGCCATACATTAAGACTAGCCTTGCAGGTTGGTAAAAATGAAGAAAATTGAAAATCATGTAAAGGCTTAGCTACATAAAGATTATCAAAGGAATATAGTCAATTTCTAACTTGTCTTTGAAGGAGCACTTCCTTGTACACCTGTGATTTCACAAGGTAATGAAAGGAGTGAAGTTAAAAAAATACATCATTATCTAAACAAAATTTGAAAACACTTATCAAATTTTTTGCTAAATCAGAAACATGTAGCAGATTTTGTAAAACAAAAATTCTATTAGAGGAGGAATTTGATAAAAATGATTTGCCAATTTTTGAGATGTGAATACCTGAACTATCAGCCATATAAAACTGATCAAGGCATGTATAATCGAAAGAAAAAATAAGGCTTGAGGCATCAAGGTTAAATGATGACTTGTGCCAAAATCGATATACTAGGAACGATCAGTGACTTGAGAAGGTGTTGCAAGAGAGGAATTAGGTCGAGGAAAGGAATTAGCTGATGAAGGAGTGGTCTGAATCATAAAGTTGGAAGATGAAGGAGAAGAGGAATTTGAAGGGTTGAGGAAAGAATTCCCATGATAAGCCTGATCAAATATGAAATAGCAATTTAAAGTAATATGGCCAAGCCTGCCACATACTTGACAAGTTTGGCGATTTTGCAATTGCCATGAGCTGGTGACGCAGGAGCAAGTAGAGTTAGTAGGTTAATTATATTAGTTAATTGTATTAAGGAAATACAAGTCCCATATTGTTTAGGATAGTGAATTTTGTGTTATGTATTAATCCCACATCGTCCAAGTTATGAAGGCTTTTCCTTCTCCCACTAGTATAAATAACTCATGTACCTTTTATTTATGAAATAGAGTTGAAGTTGATTTTTGAATATGAAATAAGATGTGTGCTTATTTTCTTCTAGGCTCTTTGAGAGTAAGAGGTGCATCCTTGGCTTGGCCGACCAAGGTGGGTTCATGGCTATTTTCACCATAGTGGGGTTGCTAACCTCGCTAAGATTGGTGGCCCAAGCAACGTCCCGACGTCAGCTGGGACCTCCACAAAAAAATCTTCCAGATCTGCAACCCCTTCTTCCTCCAAAACTTCGAAAATTGAATCTTGAATCAGATGGATTTGATTGAGCAAGATTAACTTGTGCAATTGAAAAAGAAGATTGTCGAAACTTTTCAATGATGTCCTCATGGGACAGGAGTAAATTTTCAACTTCACCAATGCTAAAAAATTTAGGTTTGGCTTGAACTAAGGAGTTGCGCTAGAGAATTCTTATGGCAAGCCTTGGTAGATAGCTTCAGTGTAATCTTCATTTGAAATATTATAGCCAATAGTAATAAGAGAATGAACTAATTTCTTGATTTGAGTAAGATATTCAACAATTGTAAGGTTCTTTTTCTTGATAGCTTTGAGTTGATTTTTGAGTTGTTTGATCTTGGATTTGGTATTTTCTGCAAAATAGGTTTGGAGTTTCTGCTAAATTTCACATGCCGAAGAACAGTGAGTTATTGTATTTTTGATGGAACCATCAATGGAAGCCATGATCCAAGAGTTCAGATTATAATCCTGCTGCATCCATTCAGTGTATTTGGAAGAAGTTGTTTCTGCAGCTTTAGTTGCATCGGACTCGAATTAGGGAGGAACTTTTCCTTCTTGAATATGATCTTTAAGATTGTTGCCCTTAATGGTGAAGAGGGCATGTTACTACCAAGTGACGAAATTCCTTTCATCGAGTTTGTCAAGAATGGGAGGAAGAAAATTCTTTGAAGAGATTGAATTGAGTGAGAAAGCTATGAATCAGAACAGTATTCTGACATCATGTGAAAATAGTTCAAAAATCTAGAAATAGAAAGCAGAGTAGCAAGGTTGCTGCAGAGAAACGATGGAACTCAAAGAGGTGGGATTTTTGTGAAAAACAAAATTCTATTTGAATAAGTATTGTGGAGTACATTTCACTCTTTTTTCAACTCTCACTTTTTTCTTTTTATATCGCTAGTTAAGTCACCTTACTTATATCTATATTCTCTACACTTATTTACAATTCTGTATGTCATTGACATACAAGAATAGTGAAATATACTTACTCCCACTGAAATGATATAAATCATCAACCACATTTATCTCAAAAGATCATATGAGATAATAATTAATTTGATGAAATATAAGTTACTAATAACAAAAAATCTCCACTTTATTTTTTAATTTTAAAATAAAAATTTATTTAAAAATAGACTAACATTGACAGATATAACTTTAAAGCAAAATAATATATTCACACAAGTTACATGTCATATGAATAAAATTCATATAGTGGTGGTGGATCCATCACAAATACCTAGCACAATATTAATATTTAGTTTTTGGACAGAAATATTAATTTGTAAGTGGTATTTCTAATACAGTAATCAAATATTAATAATAAATTATGTCAAACAATAAATCTATCTTTAGAGAAACTTATTGTTCACATGAAACCAAACAAGTATCACATGTCTATTACCACAAATGCGTATGTAATTTGACCAAGTACAGAACTCCCTTTGGGTCGATCTGTACTCGCATAAACTACATACACATAAATTCATCTAGTGCGGTTTACCAAATATTATCAATAAAATTCTGTCGAACAATAAGCCTATCTTTGGATCGACTCATTATTCACATGAAAACTTGAGAATTGTAACTACTTATTACCGCATATATTTTCTATTAATTGACCAAATAGCAACCTTTCTTTGGGCTGATTAATGATCACATAATTAAAATAGAAAATAAACATAAAGTTCAATGTTTATTATTTGGTCAAACAATAAACTTTCTTTGGACCAATTATTATTTGCATAGATAATAAGGATTGATTTATTTTTAATTAGTTACCCAAGCATATATTTATCATTAATATGTATATATAACTCTGTCAAATATAGATCTCTTCCTTTGAAATGAGTCGACTAATATTCACACGAATTACATATCATCATATCTCTAATATTTTAAAATAAATCAATTTTTACAAAAGAGACTACTTTAATAATATTATATTTAATCAATTTATTTCAAAACTAAACTTTATAAAATATATGAGTATAATATAATCCAAATTATTACCAATTTTTTTATGTAACAAATCCGAAATACTTATATAGCACAAAATAAAACAATAGACCAGGATATATATAACCGTATAATATTGTGAATCTTTATTAATCAATTGTTATTATCTTTATTTAAAACAAAATTGAATCTAAGACAAACAGATTCAAATAATAAAAAGGACACAACAATTCTAAAAAAATTAATCATAAATTAATATTCATGTCATATATATATCATGTATTTTTATCTGAATATTCATGTCATGGACAATAATATAGACAAAAGAAAAAAATTCTTATAATTAATCTCGTATAGTACATGCCAAGAGTGATTCATGTTTCATGAATTTTAAATTCAAAAAAGGACAAAAATAAAACAATCATGGTATAATTCAAGTTATATAAGTACGTATTCAATGCAAATATAGTGACATTAAATTATCCAAACTCATGAAATAAAGCTCTTTTACCTTATAGACTTGAGTCCTTTTTTTAGTTAAAAAAAAATCGAATTCATAAAACAAATAATAAAAAGGTATTTATGTGTGCATGATCATCATCCACACCTATATATATATTGCTCGGTCATGTAACAAAGACCATCAATATATAAAGAAAGCACTGCAATCTACAGAAACTATGTACACACATAATAAATCATAATAAATTTATAGGATCCATAAAATTACATTCGATCTAAATGGACAGCAATAACGTAAACATATTTTGATCTGGTGAGAGAAAAAAAAAATTAAAAACTTAATGTTCTCAATACTCAATTATGAATGATTCTGATATATCTGTAACATCTTAATTACTCTAATTCTTATTTTACATCGTAAAGCAAAGGTTAATTAAAAGTTACGACAATTCTAAAATTTATACATATTTATATAGAAGGAAATAATATATTCTAGAAGTCCGATAAAGGATTTAGCTCAAAGCCAGAATTACGAAAGTGAAAAACATTCACACGAAGATAACGCATAAGATACAAAAACGCAAAACGTTCACAGGAAGCTACACTAAACGAGACACAAGATATACGTACAAATATCACGACATATATATAGATATATCAAAGTATAATAGTCATAAGAATCTAGCCGCCGCCCGCGGAGTTTAAGCCAGCTAGTATATACAGACATACAGAGTTTAAAAAGTAAAACAGCTTATACAAACTTCCTCTCAAAGTAAGCTTCTAGAAAAAATAAATACAAAAGTGAGAGGAGCTGAACAAAATATTCAAGAAGACTTCAAAACATAGTGAAGATCCTCCGCTCTGTTACCATCAAAGCAACTCACTGAGGTGGGTTGCGACCTGCATCTGAAAAACAACAACAGAGTATGAAATGAGAATCGGAGGTTCTCAGTATGATAATAGTGTCCAATGATGTAAGATATAAGACTCCTGGATGCCAGAGGCAATCCTAGATCTTCATATCCATCATGAGGTTCAAGTTTAAAACATAAGTAAATTTAAAACCTTAACTTTAAAATCGGGTAATCTAACTTAAGGAATTTCTAAACTAACAATTCTCCGCTGTCCCATAGCCTTCGCCAGCTTAACCGTCATGCGATCCCATCGCCACCGCCTTCCGAACCTCCTCAATCCCAGTAGAAAACACAGATAATAACAATGCAAGTAAAGCACAAGTATAATAAGCAGGTATATCAAGTAATCCAATAAGCATTTAGGCATGTTAAACACTTAGGCAAACAATACAAGTCGGCAAAGCAAACAAACAGATAGAAGATGGACATGATGAATGTCTATCCTATTTGGCTGTGATATCACATCGTCGGTTCAACTGCCAACTCGACACACCTCCATGGAGATGTCGCCCTTCGGTCTCATAATGGGAACTCTCGAGATATCGTGCCCGGATCACGGTCCAGGATGTCAGTGCCTGCACACTATAGTAATTCCGAAGGGATGCGAGCGAGATACTCTTACCACGGACCTCACGTATCAACGTAAGCGGGACTAACTACCGCCCTTATGCCATCGCCGTGACCTCGACAGGCGAGATTAACCGCCGTCCCTGCCAGGCGCATATCGTCTCAATAATCTCAGTTTAAAAACATTACATCAGTGGTTTTGAAAATCATTTCATTCAATACTCAGTAATTCACCACTTCAACAAATTTTTGTCAGAAATCATCAAAACAATACCCCGCCTTCTCACTCAACCAAATCCGTCCTCAGTACTCTAAAAACCTAAGTCTCTATTTTCTAAACTTTTGCAAGAAAATACTCAATTGATTTCACCTCGAGCCCTCTCTCTGTTCTGACACCTAAAAACAAGCTAAAGAGTCTTATATAAGTGTCACGGAAGTTTATAAGCCTGCCGAGAAGGTAAAATAGTTAAAAATAATATGTTAATTGAAAAATAGGACAGTGTGTGTACGCATAGGATTGTGCGTGCGCACGCCCAGAAGGATTTTCAAGAAGTGTGCGTACGCATAGAGGTGTGCGTATGCACAGAGAGTAAAAATTTTCATTCTGCGTACACGCACAGATACGTGCGAACGCCCTCAACAGAATGCACCTTTCAGCGTATGCGTGCGCACGAGGTTGTGCATACACACAGCTTGCAAATTTCGCAGGGTGTGTGTGCGTACCTGAGTGTGCTAGCGCTCCCAACAGTAGGCACCTCCCTGCGTACGCACGTTTTCAAATTTTTACCGAGTGTGCGTGCGCACGGGGCTGTGCGCACGCACAAGTAAAAAATTGCCACTGTTTAGAGCACGCGCACAGCTGTGTGCATGCGCACACAAACCAGAAATCACAAATTCTGCAACATCACAGAATTCATATTTCTGATGATCATATCTTTCTCTACAAAATTTAAATTTCAACAAAATCTATACCATTTTAAAGCTCTTTGAATTATCTTTAATTTGATATAAAAGTCATTCAATTTCAAAAACTATAGCTCAAGATATAATCCGTCAAAATTCACTAAAAATTCATTTTTACCAAAATTCACTAATTTCTCAAATCCTTAAAATTCATAACCAAAATCAAATCAAAACCATACCAAACTCCAATTTACCTCATAACTTACTCTTTGTGTCGCAATTCACCATTCATACCAATTCTTCACTCAGATTACATAATTCCTTAACCTCAAATATCAACTATATCACACTAAAACCATTTCTCAACCAACACAATCATCCATCATCATTATATCACCAATAATCATCATGATTAACCTCATTCCTCCTTAATCTCAATCTTTAATATCATTTTATCAACATCAACATCATAATTCATCAAAATAGCCAAAATTATCAAATCATCATACATCATTATTCAACAAGTTCAACAACCAATACAATCCAAACCTATATCATATGGGTCATTAGCCTAAGACCTAAGTGTCCAGAAATATTATATATTACACAGAAGAAACTGAAACCATATCTTGGCCCATTTTCAATATGTGCTACACACTAAGATTTGATTCCAACAAGCTTTCAACCACAACCAAGCCACCAACTCAAATCCAAAGGCTCCCAAATTCACAATAATCATGCTATATACACACAATTTATAACTAATCAACCTAGGGTTCATCATAATCACAATTTCACAAAGGTAAAGAGTTTTCTTACCTTTTTCAATAGTGTTTGGGACACAAACCACCAATAGCCCAACGTTAGATACCACCTAAACAATCAAAATACAAAAATTAACTCAAAACCAAAATTCACATTTTTGAATTTCTTAGGGCTGCAGGAAGAAAGGAAAATTTCAAAATATTACCTATGAAAGTTAGATGAAAGTAACGGGCTCAGCAAGAGTTTCGCGTAGCCGCTGACGTCACGCGAATCGGAGCACTGTAGCTCAAGATATGGCCACCGGAAGTTAGATGTGAATAGTGTTTTAGCTCTCCCTTCTCCCTTCACTCTTGCAGCTGTGTGTTGTGTTTATGAGGCCAAGATGAGTTCATTAATCAACTTATAAACTTGGGTCCGGTCCAACCCTTTAACATTTTTTGGCTCGTTTGGCCCAATTTTGGGCCAAACTTTTAAAATTAATGCCCCGTTTTTAATTTTAAATATTTTCCTAAGGTTTTCTACTGTTTTTATTATTCTCGCACAGTACCAGACAGATTTAAGCCGGTACTGCCGGTTCGTTTTTCGATTTGAGTTTTTATGCGATTTTCGCATAAAATTACATTTTTCAACTCAGAAAAATCTACTGAATCTGAAAATCACATTTAAATGGTCTAATTAACATTCTAAATTTTTGGATTCTATTTTGGATAATTTAATTATTTAATTAATCATTTAATTTATTGCGGTTCTTACAATACCACTTGTTGAAAATTTTTAAAATTTTTTAATCCTAAGATCATTCATGTTAAATTATTAATAAAGAAATACTTGAATGCGAAAGCATACCTTAATTCGTGAACATGATTGAATTCGTGAACATGATTGAAAGAGTTTGATTCTTTGATATTTCTTAACCAAAACCTTCTATATCCCTAATAGGGCGGAATCGCAATTCCTCTGATAGAAAAAGAGCTGCGGAGGCAGCTTTATTGTGTTGGAGACCAAAACTCTGAAGTTACTATTTATATTTGAGTATGGTACCCATTAAATCTTAAAGCACAAATAAATTAGCATCTCTAGTTTTATTCTTATTTAATTTCAAATAAAAAATAATAATAACTTATTCCTTTAGTATTTATAACAATAAATGAGATCACCTATATAAGTCATATAATATGAAATAACTAATGTGATTTTGATCAATTATATGTTTTGTCCATAAATAAATTAGAAAATTATAATTTTCTAACATTAGTCTCTCTGTTGTAGGTAATCTCTCTTGATAACTGTGGATGGGAATTTTTTTGTCATCCCTCCTTTATACTATAGCATTGATCTCAATATTATTAGAAAAAAAGAATAAATAGATTTCTAACCTTTTAAAACCATAAATAGATTCCTCAAATTTTAATTACAAATCCTGACGTTTGCAAACGAACACATTATTTCGTAATAGATACATAGACGTCACATCAGCTATCTCTGTTTGTTCTTAGAGAGGTAAATTGACTAAAGAACATATCTGTCTGTCATTTACAAACATAAAAAATGCATTTGTAAATAAAATTTGTGAAGGATCTATTTATTACTATTTTAAATAATCAGTAACCTATTTATCCTTTTCTCATATTATATTATTAAATGGGTTTTAAAATATAAGATATGAAGGCGGCTTGTTACAATAGAGCTAATTGGGTTTTTCTGAAACAAACACTAGAAGATTTTAGTACATTTTAGTCTTGTCTCCTAGTACATTTGATGGAAGTAACCACCTCATGTAAAAAAGATTCACAGATACAAAGAGAAACTAACAAGGACTCCGAATTCATTAAAAGGGCAACATAAAATTACAACTAGTTAGTTTAGTTATAGACAGAACTACAGAAGATACAATGTCTTTGTCATTGTCATGATACCAAAGGCCCCAAAGTACAAGTACTTGGCATGTTTGACACACAAATAACTTTATTCTTCTATACATTATGATGTGTCTTTCACTAACAAACCAAGCCTGATGCATATATATGATTTTCTTCTTCTTCAAGCCAAGAACTTTTCAAACAAGTTTCCAAAGAAGAAGCTTGTTTTACCCCATCCTCTGGTTTCAGCTGGTGCTCTGGAGGAATTTCCAGGTACTCTTTTCACTTCCACCACCATTGTCTTCCCTATCTCTTTGCGAAGCGCTTCCATCGTCTTCATATCCACCGGGTTGCCAGATGCGTCCCTCACATAGAACACATTCAGTGCTTGCTCCCCTCTTGTTGATATACCTGCCCTACAAACTGTTAATCCATTCTCTCTTAGAATCCTTGTTACTTCAGACAGCAATCCCACTCTATCCTTTGCACAAAGTTCAAGGCTCACACCCTATGTCCACAAATCCAAAGAATCAATGGTAAAAACCAAAAGAGACTAATATCAGCCATGTTTCTTGATAACTAAGTAACATTATGTAAAGAAGAAAATGAAATGAAACACATAAAGAAAATGACATAGTATGCTTGATAATCAAGTTTGTCATAACCTGAGAAAAAAAAGGGTATTTTTTTTCATCATCTAAATTCCTTTTTTTTTTCCTTTTCTATTTTAAGATGTAGGGATATGGATGATATTACATGGAGAACATAGATTCTTAAGCTCTATTGAAGGCAAAAGACCATCATCACTTTCACTAGTGGATATGATGGTCAGATACAATCTGAGTGGAACCTAACCCCATGTATCTGTCGTACAATTTGCAGCATCACAAGTAGATAGCTGTAGATGCAAAATGTATTAATAATTCTGTTAAAAATTCGGAAAGAAGTTTGTGCTGTAAAATCACATAACACTACATAGTAAGTGGAAAGAAAATGACAGGAAGAAGAAAATAGATTTGTTAGGTTAAAGGTCAAGATTCAAGGGCAAATTATGTGAAGCCATAAGCTATAAAAATAGTTAAAACTGAACCTTCCAGAGATAACTTAAGTTCCTTGTTCAGAGCATGGGACACTTACTTGGAGTTTGGAACCAGAATTTCATCTCCTTGTCTTACTTTAATTTGTAATTAAGAGGAATATAGAAGTCAAATAAAATTGGCAAGTTACCTCACTCACTCTTCTCTGAATAGCAGCTTCAATGCATTTGATGACTCTTTCTTTTTCTCCTTCAGTATCAAGTGTGCATCCATCCATATGCCGAATAAAATACTCCTAAAGGTATCCATAAATTCTTTAGTCCAAATTTCTCAATTGTTTGGATTTGTTTGAAGAATTAGATTGAATTTTACACCTTAATACTTCAAACCTTGCAGAACAATCAACTTAAAGCGAATTTAGAGGTACATATGTCTAAACCAATAAGTACTAGAAAAACCGAATTGAGAAAAGATGCATCTTTCAAGGATAAAACATCTGAATTGTCTAAAGAACAACACATTATATTCTCTAAAATGGAGTATAAAACACTATACCTGGGATGCATAAGGAGCATCTGAAGAGATTGTGGCATGGAAAACAACATATTGCATATCAGTAAGAGTGCAAACAATGTCAAACATGAGTTTGGCCCGATCTTTGCACCGGACACTAACCACCGAGTATCCTTTTTCCTCGCAGCGTTCGATTGTGATCTTTGGCCTTGAGGAAGATGAATAATCAGCATCTGTTGTTGCTCCAGACCCTTCATAATCGCGATCAGCGAACAACATTTGGTGCAGCCTTCTATCCATATGGGTGAACCCCATGGAGAAGTTAGTCCTAGCAACTTTGTCACCATCCTCGCAGCCGCGCAAAATGTTGTTAAGCTGCTCCTCCATAAGGCATAATCTATTTGGATGATCCACAGCCTGGGTTGTAGTGTCACTGACATAAAGGACACAAGCTATTCTTCTATTATGAGTCCAAACCTCAGCTGCAACCACATTGAAATGGAGGCTAGCAAGGACAGCAGAGATCTCGGACAAGAGACCTGGCCGGTCTCTGCCAATAAGCTCAATCGATGTATGATCACCAACAGAATGCACTCCAACACGCTTGCTTGGCCAATTCTTCACCCCTTCTGTGCTCTGGCCCTTTGGTCCTAGAGCCTATTATAAAAGAACTGTTAAGAAGTAGCCCTCAGTGTCTGTGATATGTGCATTCATTTGAAATTTCATTGTGCTGCTCAAATTCTTTGCAACTACAACTATATATAGATATATATATATATACACCAGATTATACCTTTTCCACAAAGTCAATGGTTTTGCTATCTGTTATCTTCTTTCCTTGTTGATCCGTCACATGAAACACTGTTTATTCCATCACTTGAACAGGTTAGTTAATCAAATATAAGTAGTACCTACTTCATGGACACATTCTTGTAGTAAATACATTTCTAGTCAAAGTTAAATTTAATTAGAAAAAAAGTACCATCCATAAACCATCCTCCATCAGAAGATATGTAGGCTTTGGTAATTATGAAGTCAAGATCTGTCAAGATTTGCACCACTTCCAGCAGAATTCCAGGTTTGTTAACACTATCAACCTGCAATTTTGTAGTGGACAAAAATAAAAATCCATTACTTATAGTAGTAATATGTATGAATGATCCAAATTAATGAAATTTTTTAAATGATACATATTATGCTATGCCCTATAAGTTTAAAACTCAAAGGTTCAAGAAACTTTGAAAAACCATTTGAGAAGGTAGGATTCCTAAGAAGCTGAGTGGCCAAACCAAATCCTAAAGAGGCCATGGAAGATGCCACAATTATTTATTTGATAAATTATACCTTGATAAGAGTACAATCATGGCAACTAGTGTTGTCCACAGAGACCCTGCATGCGAAGAAGCGCAAACAAATTTTACAAATCAACGAGTCATTTATACTCCACTATGGATTCGCTCTCTATCCTCTTCTTTATAACAAGTTTTTGTTAGGAATCAAAGCAGCTTATTTAAATTTACGTGTTCCATGATTTAGCAATCTTGTTTCTCCAATTAGTTATCATAAAGAAATTGTAATTCAATGAACCTTGGAGGATTCATTCTGTTGCTGAAGTTCTCATACTCAGGATCAAAATATGGCCAACAAACTCTAGCCATTAAACGAACTTCTCGCTCTTCCTGGATCATCATGAAAACATCTTATCCTGGTTAGGCTATGAACAAATTAAAACCAGTAAACATTTTCTATTTTCATTTAGGAGCATAAATTCAAAAAACAATATTTATATCTACTATTTTTTATATACTTTTACAATTTATATTGAAAATAGTTGATAAAAAAGAAAGAAAGATAAAACATTTTATTTTTTGTACTTTAAAAAAATAATAAAAATCTTTTTCAGTTATAAATATATGATTCTCCAAATGCCATATATAAATGACGAGCATAAAACTTATGGGTAAACAAAAATTTAGCATTTTTCATTTACCTCACACTTGTCACATCTAAGAAAAATGCAACAAACACTTGGGGTTAGTAACACAATAGCATCTTGAGAAAATGACCAAAAAGGACTCAAATGTGACATAAAGATTTGATTCCAAGTTTAACTCGAATACTTATGTTTTTTTTTTCTACAAAAAAATAGATATATATTCTTTGTGACTTCTACCATTAGACAAGATCACAAGAGAGCAGAGAGCTTCCGTGCCAAATTGTCTCCAATTATCTCACATTATTATTCTCACGATTAAGAAAGGCTAATATTATCAAAACTTTAGGACTCTTAGGTAGCGTTTGGTGGAGAGACAGAGACGAAAAGACTGAGACTGAGAGACAGAGACTAAGAGACAGTGACTGAAATAAATCTCAGTATTCTGTTTGGTGCAAAATGGGAGACAGGAATTAAAACAAGAATGAAACTCTAATTTAATTTGCACAAAGGGTAAAATTGGAATTAATTAATTGAAATGAAAGTATTTTAGGTATAAAATGTTATTAAAGTTTCAATCTCCATCTCTAAAAATTTCAGTCCCCTGTGTCCCTACTTTTTGGAGGTACTGAAATACTGAAATTTTAGAGACAGAGACAGAAATTTTAGTACCAGTCTCTGAACTAACAAACACGATACTGAGTCTCAGTCTCTCAGTCTCTGTCTCAGTACCTCAAAACAAACGCTACCTTAACGAACGACCTCTTCTAAAATTAGATAAAGAAAACAAGGAATTTACTTATGAATTTAGAATTTCTTTGGTTGAGATCCTTTTGTTTACTTAAAAAAAAAAACAAATAAATAAAAGATGGCATAAGACCACTCTCCCTGTTTTTTATTTTCTTTATTTTTAAAATTTTACTTGAAAATACTTTTAAAAAGAAAAAAAAATAGAGAGTGAAAAGAGGAATGAATTCTCTTCATTTCTTTTTTCTTAATTTTTTTTATAAAGTGTGGTTTTTTATCATACACTTTTTAAGTATGATTAAAAAAAATATATGAAAAATATGTTAAATAATAAAAGATCACACTTATAAATTTTTTTTAAAAAAGATTAAAAAAAATCCATTTTCAATGAAAAATATTTAGAATTAAGTGGGATTCACAATACACTCCCTCACATCTATTTTTTGTTGGACACCACACTTCCTCACATCTAAGTGGTTTAATAATTTAATATTATATTGGACTGAATAAATTTTGATATTAATTAACTTGAGTTGAGTGGAATAAACTCATTCTAAAAATTAATTCAAAAGATAAAAGATATCTCATATTTATAAATTCTTCAAAAACGATATTTTTAAAATAGGTGGGACCTGAAAATTTTAATAGCATGTAAAGTTACCACTTCAGTAATGCAATAGAATCCTGTAAGAAAATTCGTTGACCCAATTAAAAAAAAATAATTAAAAAATGGCAACCACTATATATATATACCATATCATTATTGGAGCAAATATAAAAATATGTATCACTATATATAGGCCTGACAACAGAACAATGATCAGTTTTTATAAAGTCAAACTCATGCATAAAAATTTTCACAATAAATTTGATTATAAAACTCTTTTATCAAAATTTTCACTTTTTTTTTCCAACCAAATATCCCTTAGAGCAACTTCACAATAATGTGTAAAAATGTCATATATACTACATATTGAGGCTGCAGAAGAAACAATGGCTACTGAAAAAAAGTTTATAAATTTAAATACGCTGTTTAGAATAATTAAATTAGAGTATATTTTGTTCTTGTTTCAGTTCATTTTTTTCTCTATTTTATTGTGTTGAGCTCGTTTGTTAAAAAAAATTAAATGAGATGGGTCAATTACATTTAAATATACTCCAACAAAATGCTTATGGCATATTTAACTATTTTAATAGGTGAAAAGAACTAATGGGAAGACTCTTGAACAGGTTCTATTCGGTAGTGGATGGTGGGTTGCCTTACACAGCATTTTTCACATCTTGAATAGTAACAGAGAAGGTGTGGGGGAAATCTAGAAAAGAGTGTTATTGTTTTCACTTTGGATTTATAATTTAAAAACACACACACACACACACACGATAGATGAGTGTTCAATTTGTTCCAACACAAATCCCAAATTTGATTTACTAATTACATTTTTTTTCCCCATAAACAATAGCCATCTTTGTCATTGAACTTTGGCGTGGTTCCTACTCTAACACTACTTATATATATAACTAACGTACAAATTGTTGTTTTATTATTCTAAATTAAGTTTGGGCTCTACTTTTGGATATACAAAATAACAGAATTCGCTAAATAAAAAGAAAGAGGGAAGAAATTAAAAAGAGAAGGAAGTCTTGAAGGAATAATTAACGAGCAGAAGATACATAATTATTGGAAGCAAAGAGAATAAAGAGCATGATTATATGCATAAATCAATGAAGGAAGAAATTGAATGAAGCACAGACCTTAATATAATTGGAATTTGGAAAGTAGAGAAGAGAAGAAGTTGGTGGAATAATATTATCGGAGGCAGCGGCGCAAGGTAGCTGAGCTTGTTGTAGGTTTTCCAGTTTCTTACATGATGAGAGAGAGAGAGAGAGAGAGAGAGAGAGAGAGAGAGAGAAGAGGTGATGGTGATGCAGCAGAATCACATGTACTTCGTTTTATATATGTAGACAAAGTTAGAGAAGAGAAAAAACAGAACAACCTTTGTGTCTCTGCTTTCGACGTTGGAATACCACTTAATACATCTCTCTCTCTCTAAAAAGAATTGAAGCACTCAAGCATGGCAAATGGCGTGGTGCTGTGAGGTGGGAAGTTAGAACCCATTCAATATTAATTTATTATTAATAATTTTTTATTTTCTACTGCATCTCCCAACCCCCAACTCGATTAATGATTAATCCGCTATGGAGCTTTATTTAAAAATTTGTTGCTAAACAAATGAAATTACATAAATTTGGTTTCAAATACAGTGTTGGACTTTTTTTTCTCCATTGGATTGGAGTAAAGCCTTCTTTATATTGGTTCGGACAACAATTTAATGCACGGAATTCCTTTTTGATATTATTATATTCAGGCCTGCCACACATATCTTTTTGTCTTACAAGTTATACAAGTTATCCAAGTCCAACAAAAAACGACGTGCACCTACACTTTCCACACTCAAACGTAAAAACTACACGCGTTACTCAACCGTTTCACTTTTCCAAAACGCGCTCATAATGAAAAAACTCTTCCTCTTCTTCCTCAATCAATACACAAACCCTCGAGATTCAAGCCACATTCAAAATAAAAAAAAAAATTCTGAAGAAATCGTCCAAGTCCTCGCAAAAAGTAAAAGAAATCAAGAAGGAAATATTCAAATCTCCATCAAAAAACACCAAAAAGAACGAACAAACATCATTTAAGGTACTGTTTCGTTTTTCTTCTAAGTTTTTCACATTTTTGTTTCTGATTTTGAAATCGAAGTACTATATCGTGATATTTTTCTCTCTGTTTCACTGTTCTTGGTTTAGATCTGATATTACTGTTATAATGAAACTTTTCAAGTCGTTTACACTATTTTACGTAGTTCTAGTAAAATGATATTTGGGTGTATACATATAAACTCTGTTTTGTGAATGTTTGGATGCCTTTTAAGTAGGTTTGTATACATATAAACTGTGTACGGAACATTTCTGGGTGTATATGTCAGTATGGAATGTGACTGGTGCTTCTAGTGGCATTTTGAACTAAAATATCATTCTGAACTCGTTTAATTTATGATTTTACTTGTTTGGTTGAGTTGAATATGATTTTGAACTCATTTAATTTCGTTTAATTGAAAAAACAAAATGTGTATAGGACTGGATTTGGGTGTTTGTGGCTGGTATTTGGGTGCACGTGACTGATTTTTAGGTGTATGGCTCTAGTATTTGGGTACATTTTTTTATCTATTGACAGTATTTTTTTTTCTTGCAGTAAAAATGACAACCAAAAATCAAGGTGAAAAAAATACAACGTAAGTGAATATATATATATATATATCTTAGAACAAGTCAATTTTTCCTAATACAAATATAGGTTATTTAAATGACTCTAATTTTGCTTTGTTTACAGCAAACCAAAGATTTGAAGTGTGCCACCAGACTATTGAGCGAAAAATTTGAAAAGATGAGCGAACCGAAGAAAGCGATCGTTCGTGAATTAGGATTTGGGGGACTCATGCACACCCCGCCAATGAATGTGCCTCACAAACTTTTAAAGGAATTGGCTAACTCCTTTAAATTGGAGAAAAACACACTGGAAACCAGCTATGGTTCCTTTAAGGTTAAACCCAAAACAATAGAGGATGCCCTTGGCCTCAATGCATCAGGTAACTGATTACAGAAAACCTCTATAGTTCCATTCTCTGTAATATATTCTTCGCAATATCTTATTCTGATCTCGTGTAATTAAGTAATAAATTTAGATGCATATGAGTGATATTTGGGTGCATGTGAGTGATATTTGAGTGCATATGAATCATCTTTGGATGCATTTCAAGTGATAAATTGTTTTCTTTTTTGTAGGAGATCTATTTCCTGATAAAGTGAGTTATAAGAATTTCTCTGAAGAGAACCAACTCATTTTTAGAAGGTTTCAGGGCAACACTTTGAAGCAGCTGACCGATGAGATGATGAGTATCGATGTTGAAAATGAACAAGATCGGCTTATGTTTAAGAGGATTTTCATCCTCTATATTCAGATGGCGTTCTTGTTGCCAAGTACAACAACCAAAGTATCTCCCGTGCACATAGCTCCAATTTTTGAGATGGAGAAAATAACAGAGGACAACTGGGGAGCCCATGTGCTGAATTTCATCATTAAAGGCATAACAAATTTCCGTCTGAAAAAGAAAAAAATCAATCGACGGGTGTCTCTATGCCTTGATGATAATCTATTTCTATCTCAGAAAAAACAAGGAGAAGAAAGGAGAGGAAAAAGCTGGAGTGCCCTGGGTTAGCAACTGGAACAGAGAGCAGCTGGTTGCAAGAATTAGAGCAGAGATAAATGGCTATATAGTAAGCAAACAAAATACCTTCTCTAATTTGTGTGTGTTTTATTTATGTAGATGCTGTAAACTAACATTTCTACTGTTTCAGGGCATCGTCAAGATGGCGGAAACAAAAAAGAAATTGAAAGAAATGAAAGAAAAAGAAAAGAAAGAAGAAAAAAAAAACAAAAAAAGAAACCAAGTTCTTCCTCTGAGAATGATTCATTAGAGACTGATGTTGATGTTTCCTCTGAGTCTGAGTCGGAAGAAGACTTAGAGGAACCTACAAAGAAACAACCCAAAAGGGGAGCCAAAAAGTAAGTAATATTTTTGGGTTCATTTTGTTAGTGTTAAGGTGTTTTTCCCTAATAATTGTTTGCTTTCCAGAATGGAATCCAGAAAGAGAAAGCATATTTTAGAGGATTCCAGTTCAGAAAGTAAAAGTGAATCCACTGATGAGTAAGATTCTGAAATTATCATCACTTTCTTTCCTGTTTCTATCAAAATTTAATGTATTAACACAGGGTTTCTCATTTAATTTCAGGAGTGAAGAATCCTTGCCAGTTAAAAAACAAAAAACAAGCAAAAAAATTCACACTGCCGCCAAAAAGTATGAACTGCCTTCGACAGTATCTCATCATTAATATTGTTGTATTTGTCTGATTCATAATTTTTTTATTTACAGGACACAATCCAAAAAAAGAAAGCACATAATTGAGGATTCGTCTTCAGAAGAAGAAAATCATTCCTATGATGGGTAAGATACTTTCTAAACATATCTTAAACTCTGTAATCAGAACTATATTTTGTTAACATGTACTTTTCAATATATAGTCAGAACTGATATTGGATCTGAAACAATATTACCTTTTTTAAGGTGTTTTGGTTGCTGATTATTTATCTTCCGTTAATTGATAGAATTTTGATATCCTGAATAGTATTATTTACTGAATGATATTTATTCTATACTTAGAATGCCAGAGGTGAGCTTAGCAACCGAGACTGATCCTTTGTTTCAAGGACAAACGGAGCAAAGTAGTGTAAACAAACCTTCGGATTCCATGTAATTTCTTTTTCTTATACCATTTTCTAAATTCTTTTTTTACCCTATTCTTATAATTCTGTATATATTTTTTTAGAACAAAGAGCCTTGTAAAGTTTTATTCAAGAAAAAAAAAGCAGGAAAAAAACAAAAATCTGCAACTACGTAAGTTCTCAAAAAAAAAAAAAAAAAAGAAT
>NC_029791.2:117074133-117080775 GCF_000816755.2 Arachis ipaensis
AGCTTAGCAACCGAGACTGATCCTTTGTTTCAAGGACAAACGGAGCAAAGTAGTGTAAACAAACCTTCGGATTCCATGTAATTTCTTTTTCTTATACCATTTTCTAAATTCTTTTTTTACCATATTGTTCTAATTCTGTATATATTTTTTTAGAACAAAGAGCCCTTTAAAGTTTTATTCAAGAAAAAAAAGGGCAAGAAAAAAAATAAAAATCTGCAACTACATAAGTTCTAAAAAAAAAGCATTTCGGGGTGCATTTGGTTATTATTTGGGTGCATTGTTATCTTATTTGGGTGTATTTCAGGTTCAGTCGGGAAGAAGAATCGTTGAGTGACCCAGCTCAACAACAGATCATCGTTTTTCGACCATCCTCTCAACCGCTTGATATGTAAGTTTTATAACTAAATTTCAACACTCTAATCTATTTTAAAAGGGTTTTCTTAACATTTTATTTTTGTCTTATTTAGGGTTCCAATTCAACTATGCCTGCCTTCATCCCAGGCAATATCAGAAAGCCCTGTGCCACCATTTGAACCATCCCCCAACAAAGAGGTGAGAAAATTTATTTGGGTGTATTTCGTTATTGTTTGGGTATATTGTTATCTTATTTGGGTATATATCCTGAAAATTGAGCTGGAATTGATTTTTTTATAATCTAATTCATTTTCTATAACCTCACAGCACTCCAGAACCCCAAAAAGTTGATGAAAGCACACCAACAATGCCACAAACTCCATCTAAAATATAAGTTCATCAAAATAGAAATTGATTTTCGATATCATTTGTTTATTCTTATTCTTATAGTACGATATATGTCAACACGCAGTGATCCAACCCCTGAAGCGACTGCTGCTGCACTATTGATGATGGTCAGGACAGTGTCCTATGTACCTAAAGAATTACCGTTGCCATCATTCAGTCTTGGCCTGACTGATTCAAGCCAAGAAGAAACACAGACCCAAGAAGGGGTTGGGCAAGCAGAAGATCAGGTGGTAAAAAATCCAGAAACCACAGTATTAATAGAAGAATTAGATGTGCTGGTGGAAAAGATTGCAAAGAGTGGAGAAAAGAAAACACTAGATTTTTCAGAAGGTAAAACTCCGCCAACTGAAAAGTAAACTGTGGGCCAGATTTTTGACAAATTTGAAACTTCTGTAAAGAGAAATTTAATGTCGGCCAAAATGAAAGAAAAATGCTACGTCTAGACAACACGTATCAGGACATACGCGGACGACAGTACTCATGAGTATGATTCACTTTGCACACTAAATGCCCAACAACCATTGGTGCTGTCAAGAGTCCACTTTGCATCTTTAAAAGTTATTTCATATATTGAAGCTGACGTAAGATTAGAATAATATTAATGATTATGTTATGACATGTGACTGCAATATTGGTTGATGTAATTAATTTGGCTATTTTGTTTTTTTAGATTGTCACTGCCATGTGCTTGATCCTCAACCAAGAAAATATTAAAAGATTCCAGGAAGAAATTTACTGTCTCCCACCTAATATTGTGGTAAGGTATAATGCATTAAAATTTGGGTGCATTTTGTTATCTTTTGGGTGTATTAAAAGATTTCTTTTGGTGTTTCACAAATGCTGCAGAACATGGCCATTGGAAATCATCCAAATGGGGAGTTCTTACAGCCGAAATCCAAAAAGCCATTTAATGTCGAAGACTACCCAATGTTTATACCCTTTTTGGACCGGAAAAAATTAGCATCACATCCATATGTAAGTTTTCATTTCTAAAACTTCTTATCACAATTCTTTTGTTATCTTTGAATTAAACTAAAACACTGTTCAATGTGGAGATGTTTCAAATTTTTGCACGTGTTTGCTATTCAAATCATTGGTGGATATGGGTGGTTGATGTAAGAAAGAAAAAATTTTATATACTTGACCCCTATCACAAGACGTGTCCCTCCAGAGACAGAATGAAGCTAAATAAATTTATTGTAAGTTAGTTATGTTTTTTGCATTTTGAGATTTGGGTGCATTTCAATTCAAAGTAAGGTGTATATTGTTATCCTTTGGGTGTATTGATTTATTAGACTTTTTCCTTCTTATATTCGGCTTTGTTTTTTGTTTTTAGGGGTATGTGATTTCGAGAATTAAGGTATATGCTGGGGGCACCTCTCAAGAGAAAAGATCGTGAAATTGAGCCTCCTTACATTGATATTTCAGGCCAAAAAATAGACTACAGATCTTTCACTCTGAAAAATTGTGTTTTCAATTGCTGTCCTATTTTAATTTGCTAAATTATTTTTGGTTTTCAGCTATGATTGTGTTATTTATGTCATGAAATGGCTTAAAATAATCGAGCCTCAAAACGTTAAAAAGGGGAAGTATGAGTAGAACAATTGGACTCAGGTAATTATATTTAAAATTATATAACTCTCTATTACTTTTCTAAATTAACAGATTTAATTCAAATATTATTCTTTCAAACTATAGGCAGAGGTCGACCACTTCAGAGTTGAATTTGCTTCCTGAATTCTTTTTCATTACATGAATCGTGACAAAGAGGCAGCAATCAAGGAAAGTGAAACAATGAGATTGTCGAAGCCATCTGCAGCTTTGTTGAGCCCATATTGTCAAGTAGATTCTTATGATATTGAAAGTGACAGTGATTGACTTCAGTTTTATGTAGTTTTGAAATAGTTTGAACACTTGTAAAATTTGCGAATATTTTATTCATTTGTATTATAAAATTTGTTTGAATAGATAAACTGTCTATGCTGTATTCAAAAGCTGTAAATTACAGGTACATAGAAAATAAAGAAAAACAAAACCAAACCAACTAATACGCCCAATTACTTTAATTATGCACCCAAATATAACCCGTATACACCCAAATATATACCATAAATACCTAAAACTCTAAACCCTAAAACCCTAAAATCCTAAACCTTAAACTATAAACCCTAAACCCTAATTATGCACCCAAATATAACCCGTAAACACCCAAATATATACCCTAAATACCTAAAACCCTAAACCCTAAAACCTTAAACCCTAAAATCCTAAACCCCTAAACCCTAAAGCCTAAACTCTAAACCCTAAACCCTAAAATCTTAAACCCTAAACAAAACAATAATTTATAACATAAACAGCAGCATCTGAAAATATATAAATGTAAAATGTCAAACACAAGAAAATTCAGAAATACACCCAAAGAACTGAGCTTTACACCCATATTCTGTAACTATACACCCAAAAAACTATCCCCTGCTGCTGGTTCTCTGAGCTGATAATTCATAACATGTCCGTGATATTGGCTGGAATTTGGACACACCACTGATGCAGCATCAAAGAGGTTTAACTGAAAATAATAAAATCACATATTAGCAAAAATATTAACAAGAAAATTAAACTCAATCACCACATATTTAAAGAACATCACTTTTACCTCGTTTAAAGCTTTCGCTTTCTTCTTCTTTGAGGCATTTGCAACCTGTTTGTCCAATTTTGAACCTAGCCTATTTTTTGGACGTCCTCTTATTCGAACCCTTGGAGAGCTTTAAAGCTCGTTAGTAGATTCCAAGTTGGCATCTTCTTGAGATAACAAATATGTCCCCTTCCTTTTAGCTTTCAGTTCTTCCATCTCAACCATGATGTTATCGTACGCACGGTGCAGAATGGCAGTCAGCTCCTCCGATTCTGATGCCAATTCGCAAATATTTTGCAAACGAAACACCAATTTATCAAATCTCTTGCTTCTTGGCTCCAATAGTGACTCGTCGTGGCTGCTCTTGATGTGTGTGTGTCGCCTCTTTACCGTCTTGCTCCATCGTTCCAATATATATGTCGGTGACACTTGGGTTACTCGTTTAAAGCTTAACACGCTTAGTGCGTGACGACATAATATCCCTCTTGACTCGAATAATAAGCATTGGCATTTCACTTGGTCTGCTACTGAGTCGTAAGTAACCACAAACTTGTTGAATATTGAACTGAAAACTTGTTCTCCAACTTCGTATACTGAATAGCCTAGAGCAGAATTCGTTAATCTTGTGATGCAATTCGCCTTCCCTCTGAATTGTGATTGGACTTCCCTAAACTTTTGGTGAGTGTACACATGTTGAAACTGAGCTTCAATGGAGGATTTTGTTGCACACGGTATCACCGTATGAAAATCTGCAGCATCCGATTCTCTCTCTGCTTGCTCCCTGCTTCCGAGGCAATTATCGTATTATTTGACAAATTGAATAAGCGAGCTGTTCCATGTATAAACTTGATAAAAAATGAATGCATGTTCTCGCTCCTTTGTGTGCTTCTCATCCCAGCTTAGAATTGGTTATCCAGATAAATTGGAACCCATATATGACGGTCTTCATAAAGATCTGCAAAATACACCCAAATCAGACTACAATGCACCCAAAAACATGTAATTTGCACTTCTGCTGCAGATTTTAAAAAATATTACCTGAAAGCCACTTGTTGTCCACAAGACTATACTTCGCAAAAAATCATTCCAATTCCTATCAAATGAATCTTTGTTATGAGAGTTCCAAACAACTTGGCTCATTTCTTATTCGATTTCTGCATGTCCCTTGTACCCGTTTAATTTGCTTGGAATCTTCTTCGTGATGTGCCAAATACACCAACGGTGAATTGTTGTGGACATACAAGCTTCGATAGCCCTTTTCAATGATGTGCATTGATTGGTGAGAATCCCTTTCGAAGCATTTTCTCCCATGCAACGAAGCCAACATTGAAATAACTATTTGAATGATTCAATTTCTTCGTTTTTCATCAAAGCGCATCCAAGAAGTGTTGACTGACCGTGGTGATTTACCCCGACAAAAGAACCACAAACCAGATTATACCTGAAACAGATTACCACAAGACAGAATTATAATCAACAAAATGCACCCAAATAATGATTCTATGCACCAAAAAAATGCCAATATACACCTCTGCAGCAGATTCATAAAACAACATAAATTCGGCATCATAAACCAGAACACCATGTTACCTGTTTGTATTGTAGGTGGTATCAAATGAAATAACATCTCCGAAATACTCACAGGCAGCTCTGCTTCTTGCATCTGCCCAAAAAACAAGCTTAATGGACTGATCGTCCTCGAGTTCGAGCTCGAAAAAGAAATTCCGATTCTTCTCTTTCATTCTTAATAAGTATTTTCCAAATTCTTTTGCATCCTCTTGTTCCGAAACATTCCGCACTTCTCTAGTGATGTAATTTTTCACGTCTTTTTCGATAAAATTTAACTCGCGGTGACCCCCGGCTGCTGCAACAAATGATTGGAAAGTTTTGCTAGGTTTGATACCGGCTTTTTCATTATTCTCTATTGTACGACGCACGGACATGCTTAGTTCCCTGTTCTGTTTGAGTATCTGTGCTTGATTTGGATAGCAAGGATGTGAATAATGCAACACGACCTTCAAAATGATCCAAATACCAACATCCTTCAATACATATACATAAATTCTTGCAGGACAATTTAAACCAGCTGAGAGATTTGTCTTCTCGGTAGGAGATATTTTCGATTTTCATTTTTTCTCTCTAATATATGTAATTAATTTATTCTTAATTTCATTTTCCTTCTTATTTGTGCACCGAACTCTTGTAGAAAAACATGCAACCTTTGAATAATCCTTGTAGAATTTTGCAGCATCGTCAAGGATTTTAAAAGTCATCTAAACCTTGGGGACAAACTGGTCATCAACTGCACAGGAGGTCTGCAAAAATAAACTCAAAAATACACTATATTAAAACAGAAATTAAAACAATTCAACTAAAATAATAAACTGTAACAAACTGTAAATGCACCCAAAATTTCCATAAATGCACCCAATTATTACTGATCTACACCCGAATGTTTGATATAAAATGGACAAAATTATTTTAATTCTAAGGAGAACTAGTGCATTAGATTCAATTCAAATAAGGAAGAACAAACAGCAAATATCACAGGCAAGGTTCACAGATTATTCAGCTACACAATCAAAAAACTACTAATCAGATTCAAATTCAGATTCAATTACTAACTAAAACTAAATCACACCTCAGGAACTTCATTGGATTCAGTTTCAAAATCCACTTCGCTCTGGTTCAGCTGAGAATCTGAAGTTGAATCATCAATTATCTTCAAACGCAAAACGAAACGAAAAATCTGAAGCACGTAAGGCAGAGAGAAACGCAGGTAAAACACGAAGGAGAAGGCACAGAGAAACGCTCGAAAGAGATCGAAGAGAGAAGGCAAGGAAACACAGAAGAAATTCGAAAAAGGAAACGAAATCCTTTTGAAAAAGGAAGTTATATATTCGCGCGTTGATTAATTGAAAAATCTGTTAAATAGGCGCGTGAAACATACGTCCAAAGAGAAGCGCGTTTTAGGAATAAGGGATATTGAAGACGTGTAAAACTTGTATAGGAAAAAGATTTGTATATGAAAATTTTCTATATTATATCTTTCTTTTTATTTTCGCAAGAAAGAGTGAAACTAGTATATTGGTTAATTTCTTAAATAATAATGTTATAAAATTAATATAATTTATTGTTTTTACGAAATAATTAATTAATAATTTAAAAAATATTAAATATTTTAACCATATTAAAATAATAAAAAATAATTATAAAAATTAATTTTTAAATTATGGTGTATGAAAATT
>NC_029791.2:117080800-117091459 GCF_000816755.2 Arachis ipaensis
CTAGGCCAACCTGCATGAACTGATCTATGCCAACATCCCCAATTTCCTCAATACGAGAAATATCCGAAGCAGATTGAACAACTTCATTAGCAACTACATTAAAAGGAAATTTTTTGTCCCAGACTGATGATCCATCACCCTCTTCTTCAAAAAAGTGCAGTCTCTCTTGCTTGACCATAAAATTTGCCAACTCATTAAGCTGAATCACGTTGTCCCCTTCGTCTACATTGATTAAATCAGCCTTCCTCTTCTTGAAAACAATACCTTTTTTCTTTGGCAAGGGTTGATTAACTTCAGCCTCGCCATCTACTTTGTCCAAGTTTGACGAAGACCCTTCAAAGTTCTTCATCCTAAACCGCGACCTTAGGGTTGATGCTGAAACCCCAGGATACTTGCCAGCTGAAAGGATATAACATAAAAAGTTAGATAAATATTACCCTACAACACCAAACAAAATACAACAGTTATGCCTCACCAAAATAATCTAAAACAGACGCCCTATCTTCCTCCCACGGAAGCAAGTCCGATACAGATATTAGGCCACCCCGATTAACCATTTCCATCAGAAAGCTTATTATACATTCGTTCCGAGGAGTTATAAGCTCGGGACCCAGTATGTGATTAGGCTGACAGCACCAGTAAAGGGGAAATTTTTCTCCGAGATGTTCATCTAGGTAAAATGGAAACTCTTCCTCTGCAGATTTTACCTTAAGAAACATTTCCTTAAAATCTTTGAAAGAAGATTTATAAAGTTTAAAAACAGAAAACCCAGGAGTGCTGTTCAAATTAACCCAAAGGCCTTTCCAAACTCCCTTGGCTTGAAAAAGTGAAAAAACAATTCCAGTTCAGGAACAATCCCCAGAAATTCGGTCAGAATTTGAAAACATTTCAAAAACGCCCATCCATTAGGATGAACTTGGGACGGTGCACAGTTCATTTGTTTTAAAACATCACACTCAAATTGGGTAAAAGGCAACTTAACAGACAATTCCTCAAGAACACAGCTATACATAAAGAAATTTTCAAAATCTTTCTACCTATGAAAAACACGATCCATACGACTGCATGGCGTCATTTCAATATGAAAATCAGGCCTTACTATCCTTGACAAATTAACCTCCTCCACACTTTCTCTGTCAATAAAAAGGGAAGCCCTTATCTTCACATCAGGGTCAACCCAGCCATATGACCCATCATCCTCAACCTTTGGTGAAGCTTTCGCCTTTTTGTCACCCATTTATCTTTCTCTCAGAAATCAGAAAATAGAAAGCATAAGAGGTAAAAGGATGCTGTCACTAACCTCTTGTGCTCATTCTAAAAACTTTTCGAAGAGCAGCACCAGTTAAAACGCCAAGTCTTTGCTTTGCGAAAGTGTAGTTTGAGAATAAATGTTTGGTTAATGAAACCCTTTCAATTGCCAGGTTAAAGTCACAACCATTTCTTAAGAAAATCACTTCGAACGGTTCCAAGTTTGCTTAGGAACTTGCACCCCACATTGGGAAACAGTACCATCATTAATATCTGTCATTATACCTTTTTCAATTCTAATTAAACAATAATTTATACTCTGTTAAAAAAAAATGTTATTTTCAATAATGAGCCAAGTTGATATGGGGGCTCCTCATACCGAGCTATAACTCGGTCTAAATAAAAGCTCAACCTGCCTCATTCAAAGCGTTTCTTGGATTGATAGACTATGATATGACCGTTATACGTTATAGCTCGGCAGGCCAACCGACGTCCGACGTATTAAACGTCACCGATCTTATGGCATTAAATGATTTTGGTTGGTTACGATAAAATAATCAATTCAGGAGAAAATTACCGATTATCGTCTCCGAGTTATAAAAGAGAACAATCCGAGTTGAAAAGGTAGATCATTGTTCCAAACTAAAAACTCTCCATATAATTCTCATTAACTGACTTGAGCGTCGGAGTGCTTTTTGCAGGTGCTCCCCCTCTTGTTTCACTTGGTGGTCGAGACACATCGTGGTTCATTTACAAGGTCGTACAACCCCTTCTTCCGAACGAGATATAACTCGGCCACAACCAGGCAGGAATATTTGGCGCCCACCGTGGGGCCGAGGGTTTAGAAAATTTTCCTTACAGGTCCCAAATACCCTAATGTCTGTGAATGACTGATGCACCTCCCCCCACGCCGTCCGAGCTACTTCGGATGGTAACTGAGCTTCAGCAGGCAAATCAACGCATGGCAGAGGCAAATCAACGTATGGCGGAGGAGAATCAAAGAATGCAGCAACAAATTCGGCAAATAGCCAACGCCCGACTTGAGCACAACGACAACCGTCATGGAGGAAACGCCAATGACGAACATCAATCTCAACCGACGCACGTTTCGGAGACCCCCCAGGATGATGATGGAAGGAATCCTCAAAACAATGAAGCCTCGCCGGAAGACGAGGAAGAAGAGCCTGACAACTCGGCAGGACCTTTCACAGCTGATATAATGAATTTTCAACTGCCTCGGCAATTTACATTGCCCACGACTTTAACTCCGTATGACGGCTTAGGAGACCCAAAGCAGCATATAAAAAAATTCCGATCTATCATGATCGTTAACAGTGCATCCGACCCTATTTTATGTCGTTGTTTTCCCTCCTTTTTAGATGGTCCTGCACTTGACTGGTTTTGCTCTTTGCCTGCAAATTCAATTTCACGTTTCCAGGAGCTAGCAAAGCAATTTGAAGATCATTTTGCGGCATCAGCAATATATTTGCATGATTCCGACTACCTAATGACTGTAAAACAAGGTCCTCAGGAAAGCCTGAAGGACTACATTACCCGTTTTACAAAGATAGCCATGCGCATTCCCGACCTTCATCCCGAAGTACATCTTCATGCCATCAAAAGTGGCCTTCGACCAGGAAAATTTCAAGAAGCCATCGCAGTAGCCAAGCCGAAGACTTTAGCCGAGTTTCGAGAAAAGGCAAAAGGACAAATAAACATCGAAGAGCTTCGCCAAGCTCGCAAAGTGGAAAGGTCGGCAGCTATTAAAGAAGACGATAAGCCTCGGGACAATAAGAAGACTTTCAGACCGACTCCTCGCTATGAGACGTACACTCAGTTTAACGCGAAGAGAGATGATATTATTAAAGAAATTTTGAATTCCAAGTTGATTAAACCTCCTCGTAAAGCTGGCAGTTATCCCAAGCCGAAGAATATAGACAAATCCAAGTATTGCACATTCCATCAGAAGTATGGTCACACAACCGACGAATGTGTGATCGCTAAAGACCTTCTGGAGCGTTTAGCAAGACAAGGACATCTTGATAAATTTATCTCAGGTCATATGCAGAAAAGATCCGTTCCCACTTCAGATCCACCCCCTGCAGGACCATCATCATCATCATCAAAAGACAAAGAAAAGGCCCCTGCTCAACCTAGGGGTATAATCAATTGCATCTCCGGCGGTTATGCCGGAGGTGGACAAACAAGTTTGGCAAGAAAGCGGACATACAGGGCCATGTTGGCACTGGGAGATACCACCAACAATCCTCAGCCAGTGCAGGAGATTCCGGAGATGACATTCTGCCCGACCGACTTTAATTGCAAAGATACTAATCTGGATGACCCTGTTGTCATCTCTCTACAGCTGGGCGACTTAATAGTTCGGAAAGTGCTGCTAGACCCAGGCAGCAGTGCTGATGTGTTATTTTTTACTACATTTGAAAAAATGAAATTAAGTACTAATATTTTGCAACCATCTGTAGGTGATTTGGTCGGTTTTTCCGGGGAACGCGTTCCAGTGATAGGTTCAGTGTGGTTACAAACCACACTCGGTGAGCAGCCTCTATCTAAAACACATGACATCCAGTATCTTGTTGTTGACTGTTTCAGTCCCTATAACCTTATCTTAGGAAGACCTTTTTTAAATAAATTTACTGCAATTGTATCCACTGTTCATCTCTGTGTCAAGTTTCCTGTGCAGGAGAATATCGTGGCCACCGTCCATGGTGACTTGCAAGAAGCTCGGTATTGTTATAATACAAGCCTAAAACCTATCAAGAGGAGTTGCGAGCGACGTATAAACTCCATCAATGCCGAACAACCAATACTAGCCGAGCTTGACCCTAGAGCCGACTTTCAAGATCGCCCTCTGCCAAACGAAGAGCTAACAAAGCTTATGTTAACTGATGACCCAATGAAATTCACTTTTATAGGAACCTCCGTAAAAGACAAAGAAAGGGAGAAGCTCATCCGTTTTTTGCAGGAGAACGCCGATCTATTTGCTTGGACATCTGGAGACATGCCAGGCATTGATCCATCTGTTATTACTCATAAACTGGCAATAAGCCCGGCAGCCCGACCAATATCTCAAAAAAAGAGAAATCTCGGAACTGAGAAAAGACTCGCGTCCATGGCTGAAGCCAAGAAGCTCATCGATGCAAACTTCATCCGAGAAATCAGGTTTACAACTTGGCTGGCCAACGTCGTCATGGTAAAGAAAAATAATGGTAAATGGCGCATGTGCGTCGACTTTACTGATTTAAATAAAGCATGTCCTAAAGATGCCTACCCTCTACCTTCTATTGATACTTTAGTAGATAACTCTTGTGGTTATGGCACCTTAAGTTTCATGGACGCATACTCTGGTTATAACCATATCCTTATGCACCCATCAGACCAAGAAAAAACGGCCTTCATTACTGAATATGGTAATTATTGCTATAATGTCATGCCTTTTGGCTTAAAGAATGCAGGTGCAACATACCAGAGACTGATGAACAAGGTTTTCGACCAACAGATAGGCCGGAATATTGAGGTGTATGTCGATGATATGGTCGCCAAGACAAAGGTCGGCCACTCCCATACTGAGGACCTTGCTGAAATATTTGGCCAAATCCGAGCTTATAACATGAGGCTCAATCCGGAAAAATGTGCCTTTGGTGTTAAGGGAGGAAAATTCCTCGGCTTCATACTTACTAGCCGAGGAATTGAAGCAAATCCTGAAAAATGTCAGGCAATCCTTGATATGAATAGTCCCACAAACATTAAAGAGGTTCAGCGATTAACAGGGCGGTTGGCAGCACTATCCAGATTTCTACCATGCTTAGCGTCCAAGTCCTTCAGCTTTTTTCGATGTTTACGGAAAAATACAACTTTCCAATGGGATGAAAACTGTGAAATGGCATTTAAGAGTTTAAAGCAATTTCTTTCTAAACCACCTGTTTTGCAAAAACCTAACATCGGTGAACCATTATATTTGTATTTGTCGGTTACTGATATAGCAGTTAGCTCTGTTCTTGTTGCAGAAAAAGAGAGAACACAACAGCCAGTTTATTTTGTAAGCAAATCATTGCAGAATGTCGAGCTTCGCTATCCAAGGTTAGAAAAGCTCGCCTACGCACTTGTTTTTTCTGCAAGACGGCTCCGCCCCTACTTTCAGAGCCATACAATTTATGTCAAAACTTCTCAACCCTTACGCCGAATACTCGCCAAGCCCGAGCTTGCGGGGAGATTGATAAAGTGGTCCATTGAACTTTCCGAATTTGATATTCAATACCAACCTAGAGGATCTGTCAAATCACAATATCTAGCCGACTTTATCGTCGAGTTCACAGGACCAAGTCCGAACATAGAGGATGCGAATTGGGTGTTATTTGTTGATGGGGCCTCTAACCCCCATGGATCTGGAGCAGGGATACTTTTGGAAAATGCTGAAGGAGTTGTTATTGAACACTCTCTACGATTTTCATTCAAAGCTAGCAATAATCAAGCCGAGTATGAAGCTCTACTCGCTGGGCTCAGGTTAGCAATAGAACTACATGTTGTTAATTTACAAGTTTATTGTGATTTTCTGTTAGTTGTTCAACAAGTAAATCAAAGTTTTCAAACCAAAGATCCAGTTTTATCCAAATATGTAGTCATTGTTAAAAACCTCATGGATCGTTTTTCAAAAATTGAAATTCATCATATAGCAAGAGATCAAAATCATAGGGCAGATATATTATCTAAGCTAGCTTCCACTCAGTCACACACTGCCTCACTACTACAATCCACTCTTCATGAGCTGAGCATAAATATCATTAGCATTTTTCATATAGACAACGAAGCTAGTTGGCAAAAGCCGTACATTCAGTACCTTAAAAGTGGAGAACTCCCACAACAGATGGAAGATGTAAAAAAGTTCAAACGAAAAGCATCTTTCTTTACATTGCTGAATAACCAATTGTATAGGCGAGGTTACTCTCGACCATTATTGAAATGCTTAGACAGAACAGAGGCCGACCTAGCCTTAGCCGAGGTTCATGAAGGCATTTGCGGAATACATTCAGGAGCCAGAAGTCTAGCACAAAAGATTCTTCGTGCTGGTTTTTATTGGCCGACCATATGGGAGGACAGTCGGCAAAAGGTCCGAACCTGCGACCACTGCCAGAGACATGCCCCGATCATTAACATTCCCGCCGAGGATTTACATCAGTCAACGGTAAGCTGGCCATTTAATCATTGGGGAATGGATATCCTAGGACCCTTCCCCACAGCCCCAAGACAGGTAAAATACTTGGTTGTCGCAATTGATTACTTTTCTAAATGGATTGAGGCTCAACCTCTAGCTAGGATTACATCAGTTCAAATGATATCATTTGTTTGGCAAAAGATAATTTGCAGATTCGGTATACCTCGTCACATTATAACTGATAACGGTCGCCAGTTTACCGACCATAATTTCAAGACCTTTTTACAGAATTTAAAGATTAAGCAGCATTTCTCCTCAGTGGAGCATCCTCAATCAAACGGCTTAGCCGAAGCTGCAAACAAGGTCGTCCTCCAGGCTTTAAGGAAGAAGCTCGATGACGCTAAAGGACTATGGGCTGAGCTTGTCCCAGAGATTTTATGGGGTTATAATACCTCACCACACTCAACAACTAAAGAAACACCATTTCGTCTGGTATACGGATCGGAAGCGATGATACCAGTTGAAATATCACAAAGCTCCTTCAGAGCACAAGCAGAAGATCACGAACATGCTCGGCGAGCCGAGCTTGATTTAGTTGAGGAGGTACGGGACATAGCGGCTGTTCGTCATAAAGCCTTACAGCAGCGAGTAGGCCAACGACATAATAAAAGGGTGAGACCGAGATCTTTTCATGTCGGAGACCTGGTGTTGAGGAAAACTGAGGAAGCACGGAGACCACCTACTCACGGAAAACTTGCAGCGACATGGGAAGGCCCCTACCGAATTCATCAGGTACTCGGCAGAGGAGCATACCAATTGGAGCAATTAGATGGTACGGTACTACCTAGCACTTGGAATATTAATTCCTTGAAACAATACTATAGTTAATACTGCAGAATGCTGGCACTCTTTTTCCTACCTTGAGATTTTTCCTAAAGATAGGTTTTGCTCAAGGAGGTTTTAACGAGGCTAGCGTCCCTAATTCAATTTGTAAAAGTGCTGCATACCAATAATAATTATTTTTTGTCAATATATTCTATGCATACCAGTAATAATTATTTTTTGTCAATATATTCTATACTAACGCGAACTTCTTAAAGATTATTGCCTACGGCAGTAAACCATTCCTGTTTAAACCTGAAGCCGCACCAATAATACGTGCGCAATCCGGACTGATGACTCCTTATCAGTAATCAGACCCTAAATATAGGGATATGCAAAGGATAAAACAAATATATCCTAAATTTATCAGAAACGCATCAGTTACAAAACAAGCACTGATTTTAACAGCTCTTAAAAGGGACCCCATAATGCCCTACTCAAAATAAAACAGAAGTTTTTTCATACTACTTAGTCATTACAAAGATCAAAAAGATCGAAAATACAACCGCACATTATCAATCAGCCAAGTTATCACCCCTTTCCTCTGGAACCTCTTCATCATCGACCAAGTGCCCATCTCGAACTACCTTACTCGGGTCCATACTGCAAAATCTCCTTCAGGACAAAGAAACTTTGCTTGAATAAGGGCACATTCAAAGCCCTCAGCAAAAGCATCAAGAATCTCAACTTCACGATTAGTTTCCATCCGTTTTAACTTTAGGTTCATCTCAACAAGTTGCTCGCCCTTATTGGCGATTTCATTTTCCTTCTTTTTTAGTAACTCTGCACCTTTCTCACACTTCTCCTCTTCAAGTTTTAGTTTTTCTTTTGCATCAGAAACCTCCTTTTTCAATTTTGACAAAAGAGCCTCTTTGGATTCCAACTGTTCTTTCAGCTCGGCATTTGCCACAGAACTCTGCAAAATCTTTCTATGTCTTTTTTCTTGGCTTCGGCCTATGCTAGCCAACCGAAAACCCAGAACCTACAACCCAAACATAATATTAATCTTGCTAGTCATTATTACAAAAAAAAAAAAAAACTAGGCCAACCTGCATGAACTGATCTATGCCAACATCCCCAATTTCCTCAATACGAGAAATATCCGAAGCAGATTGAACAACTTCATTAGCAACTACATTAAAAGGAAATTTTTTGTCCCAGACTGATGATCCATCACCCTCTTCTTCAAAAAAGTGCAGTCTCTCTTGCTTGACCATAAAATTTGCCAACTCATTAAGCTGAATCACGTTGTCCCCTTCGTCTACATTGATTAAATCAGCCTTCCTCTTCTTGAAAACAATACCTTTTTTCTTTGGCAAGGGTTGATTAACTTCAGCCTCGCCATCTACTTTGTCCAAGTTTGACGAAGACCCTTCAAAGTTCTTCATCCTAAACCGCGACCTTAGGGTTGATGCTGAAACCCTAGGACTTGCCAGCTGAAAGGATATAACATAAAAAGTTAGATAAATATTACCCTACAACACCAAACAAAATACAACAGTTATGCCTCACCAAAATAATCTAAAACAGACGCCCTATCTTCCTCCCACGGAAGCAAGTCCGATACAGATATTAGGCCACCCCGATTAACCATTTCCATCAGAAAGCTTATTATACATTCGTTCCGAGGAGTTATAAGCTCGGGATCCAGTATGTGATTAGGCTGACGGCACCAGTAAAGGGGAAATTTTTCTCCGAGATGTTCATCTAGGTAAAATGGAAACTCTTCCTCTGCAGATTTTACCTTAAGAAACATTTTCTTAAAATCTTTGAAAGAAGATTTATAAAGTTTAAAAACAGAAAATCCAGGAGTGCTGTTCAAATTAACCCAAAGGCCTTTCCAAACTCCCTTGGCTTGAAAAAGTGAAAAAACAATTCCAGTTCAGGAACAATCCCCAGAAATTCGGTCAGAATTTGAAAACATTTCAAAAACGCCCATCCATTAGGATGAACTTGGGACGGTGCACAGTTCATTTGTTTTAAAACATCACACTCAAATTGGGGAAAAGGCAACTTAACAGACAATTCCTCAAGAACACAGCTATACATAAAGAAATTTTCAAAATCTTTCTGCCTATGAAAAACACGATCCATACGACTGCATGGCGTCCTTTCAATATGAAAACCAGGCCTTACTATCCTTGAAATATTAACCTCCTCCACACTTTCTCTGTCAATAAAAAGGGAAGCCCTTATCTTCACATCAGGGTCAACCCAGCCATATGACCCATCATCCTCAACCTTTGGTGAAGCTTTCGCCTTTTTGTCACCCATTTATCTTTCTCTCAGAAATCAGAAAATAGAAAGCATAAGAGGTAAAAGGATGCTGTCACTAACCTCTTGTGCTCATTCTAAAAACTTTTCGAAGAGCAGCACCAGTTAAAACGCCAAGTCTTTGCTTTGCGAAAGTGTAGTTTGAGAATAAATGTTTGGTTAATGAAACCCTTTCAATTGCCAGGTTAAAGTCACAACCATTTCTTAAGAAAACCACTTCGAACGGTTCCAAGTTTGCTTAGGAACTTGCACCCCACATTGGGAAACAGTACCATCATTAATATCTGTCATTATACCTTTTTCAATTCTAATTAAACAATAATTTATACTCTGTTAAAAAAAAATGTTATTTTCAATAATGAGCCAAGTTGATATGGGGGCTCCTCATACCGAGCTATAACTCGGTCTAAATAAAAGCTCAACCTGCCTCATTCAAAGCTCAAGTTAAGCTTGGGGGCTGTGATATGACCGTTATACGTTATAGCTCGGCAGGCCTATTCATAACCGACGTATTAAACGTCACCGATCTTATGGCATTAAATGATTTTGGTCGGTTACGATAAAATAATCAATTCAGGAGAAAACGGCCGATTATCGTCTCCGAGTTATAAAAGAGAACAATCCGAGTTCAAAAGGTAGATCATTGTTCCAAACTAAAAACTCTCCATATAATTCTCATTAACTGACTTGAGTGTCGGAGTGCTTTTTGCAGGTGCTCCCCCTCTTATTTCACTTGGTGGTCGAGACACATCGTGGTTCATTTACAAGGTCGTACAACCCCTTCTTCCGAACGAGATATAACTCGGCCACAACCAGACAGGAACAGACTAAAAATTAAATTATTACAAATTTAAATTTTATTTAACAAAATAGACGAATGATTTGATTATTCGTCTAATCCAATGCAAGTTGGTTAGGTGTAACCGATCTGTTTTGGGTGCTTGTGACTATTGTCGTATTTCTTGTATCGATGGAACATACGCCATGCTAGAGTACTAATAGTACTGTCTTTTTATTGAAATGACCAACATATCCTTCATGGCCTCGTATTGTTAAAGTGGGTATACATGTGCCTCAATTTAGGC
>NC_029791.2:117092163-117092453 GCF_000816755.2 Arachis ipaensis
GCTGCTCTAAGTGTGTACGTGTTTTTGTGTTTGTTCTTTCTATGTTGAGTCTTTAGTTACTCTCCACCATTTGATTTGATTTGATTTATGTAAGGTAACTAAACATAAGGGTCTATCTATATGTTCGAGAAACTGCTTTTTCCATCCATTACTACCCTTATTAACCCTGTGAAATTTTATTAACCTATTTTAATCTCCTGTCACATGATCAAATCCATGTAGAGTAGTAATGTAGTAATTGACATGGAATAATGATTGGAGGTTTAACAATTATCCATCTCTCTAATTAT
>NC_029791.2:117092541-117109524 GCF_000816755.2 Arachis ipaensis
ATAGTATAATCATATATTAAATTTTAATAAGTATAAACTAATTTTAACAAATAATTTTACAAAAATTATTTATTTTTTACAACACAAAATATAGATACAAGTATCTTTTTTTACCAAACATCAAATGAGATATTTGTATATTTTAAAGGTATAAATATCTTCTGAAAAACCTTTTCCAAATGAGACTTAGCTTATTGTCACTAACAATGTATCAAACCATTTAAAAAGAATGGAAAAAAAAAAAGTAAAACAGTTTAAAGATGTAGAAGAAATATTGACACTACTAACAAGTCTTAAACAAGTGACATTAAAAAATGTGTTGCTCTCATTATTGTTTTGACTTTAAGTGAATATAGTATATTTTAAAAATGGACTGAACCATAAGTAGGACTGAGCAGGACGAGGAGTTGAGCACAAATTTAAGTAAGATGTAGTTATTTTTATATAAAATTAATAATTAAAAATTATTATATATTAATTTTGTCTAAATTAAATTAATTAAAATTTAGTGTGAGTGTTATTTAGATTATTTTTTTATTCGTAATATTTTTTTATACAATGAAAGTATATAAGAAATACATAGTATATAAGGGATAATAACTCAACCAATATTTTTTAAAAGATTTTTTCATTTTTTTTAAAATGAGAATAACTTATTCTTTTTCTTCTCTTAATCCCTTCTGGTTCATCAAACCATCAACATCACAGCTTGATTACTTTCCACGCTCATTGCACCATGATAAAAATTTCATGTTCTAAGCTATTCAAGCTTGAATGTTGATCGTTTGATGAACGAAGAGAGGGAAAAGAATAAGTTGTTCTCATTTTGAAAAGAATGAAAAATCTTTAAAAAATATTTGTTGAGTTATTATTCCTTATATACCATGTATTCTTTATGTACTCCCACTATATAAAAAAATTACAAATAAAAAAATAATCTAGATAATATTTTTTTTCTATATCAAATGATTAAAATGCAATTATTAATTCAATGAGGATATTAATTGCAATTTCTTTATTTTACTAGTGTCTCTCTTGTGCTTAATAGGTTTGAACCAGTTTTCAAAATCTTGCAATAAACATAGAGATATGAGTGCTACATTAAAGAAAAAACTCTAAAACCCTTACAATTCATCATCAACCCCTAAACTGCCCAGATTCTATACCTGAAGTGAATTTTGGCAATTATTGTCAAGAGCACACATACACCCATTATGGCAGGCCAACTCCAAACGAATACATCGACAGGTCTCACCGACCACCCCGACAATAGCAAATCTGTGGCACAATCAGCTCACGGTTCTCACAATCGGCTACTTTACACCGGCATCTACCTCCACAAGGCAGCTACCTTGACATTTGATGATCCTGCAGCGACCACCGCACTCGCAGAAATTCTTTACTGGAGGCTCCTTTCGTTTCCGATTGGACTTCTGGGGATTATTTTTTTCCGGCGGAACCTCCAGCGGAAGAGCCTCCAAATCCAGATTAAGCGGAACTTCAGCCAATAAAGAAAAGGTAAAAATTTGCCTTGTTAGAGCTGATCAAAGATAAAAGCGTGCAGCAACAACCTCATAACACAATCAAGTTTGGTATGCAAATTGCAAAAGTCTCTATATGGTCTTAAACAAGCTAGCTTGCAGGAGGATGTTACCTAGATTTTTTTTTACTTGTAATTTTTTTTATATAGTGGGAGTACATAAGGAGTACATAGTATATAAGGACAAATATTTTTTAAGAAATTTTTCATTCTTTTCAAAATAAGAACAACTTAATCTTTTCCCTCTCTTAATCCCTTCTGATTTATCAAACCATCAACATCACAGCTTGAATAGCTGATGAGTTAGAATTGCACCGTTTGAATTTTTTCACTTAAAATAATAACTTCCGTTGCAAGTATAGACCAAACCGGCAACCAACTCCCAATCAATCAAAGTTTGATTTTCAAATACAAAATATAAACCGAGAGTAATGAAACCTCGGCCCTAGGAATGCAATTGAAGTGTCACACTTTCGGTTGTAAGAAAAAGGGGTTTTACAATCAAAGAACTAAGGATTAAAAGAACTAAGAAATAAAAGCACTAAATGATGGTCAAAATTGAAATTAATGTAAGTAAAAAGGAATATAAAATCAAAACTTAGTGAAAATGTTATGTATGCATAAAAGAGCCTTGACTTGGGGACGAGGATCCAAGGAATCCTACCATCGTCATAACTATAACTATGATAATTATGATGAGTCAGTCTCGCTTCGTCTACCCCTAACATCGAGGAGTAAGTCAAGTAAGCATAATTGACCTTAATGCAAAAGTTCTAGCTAACTTACCGAATTAATTGGTAAAAAACTAGCGTCAATGGAAACAAGAGTCAACTAACTACCTAAGAATTACCACTAAATGTCGGACATTATGACTCTAGTATCCTAGGAACTCAAATCCCAAGCCAAGGTGTGAAAATCTACTCAAAATTACCAAGTGGCATTTTCACAAACACTTGGTGGGCACAAAAGCAAAACATAGAAAATTGCAAAGGAAAATGAAAACTATAACCAAACTATTCACAATATTAACAATAGACAATCAAACAAGCATATATAAAGCATAAAACATTAAATTCATCAATCAAAACATCAAGAACTTAAAATTACAAATATTAACAAAGTACTTGAATCAAAGAAAAATGAGAGTAAATATGATGTAATTAAAGAGAAATTAAAGAGTACTTACAAAAGAGTTTATCAACCCAAGATGAAAACTTGAAACTATAAAATGCTACAATGGAAATGAAAAATGAAATAAAATCCTAAGAGAGAAATAAAAGATCACTACTCTACACTACTCCTACTCCTAATTTCTATGTAAAACTATGTCTAAGTCCTAATGTAAGCTAATGCCTTGATACGTGGTCATTTCTCTTGATATATCACTTCAATTTAGCCTTCAATCTTCCAAAATTGGGCCAGAAAAGCCCCAAAATCGTGAGCTATGTGACTTTTTAATGAAGTCACGCGCAAAAACTTGTGCGTATGCACAGAGGGTTGTGCGTACGCACACCAGCCGATTTCCTTCTTGTGCGTACACACCCTTGCTTGTGCGTACGCACACTTGAGTGTGTGCTTTTCCTTTGTTTTCTTCATGTGTTCTCCCTTTTTGCATGCTTCCTTCCACTTCTATCAACCCATTCTTGCCTAATTGACCTGAAATCACTCACAAACATATCACGGCATCGATTGGAATAAAAGTAGGATTAAAATCACTAATTTAAGCACAAAAACGTATATTTTCACATTTAAGTTTAATTTAGGGATCAAACACAAAAGTATGCTATTTTAGTGATTAAGTGTGAGTTTATATGATGAAATCCATCCATATTAAGCGAAAAATTATCATCAAATATAGACTCATCAATTCCCCCCACACTTAAACAATAGCATGTCCTCATGCTAAACCAAACAAGGAGAATAATCAAAGGGGTAACCAACTTATTGAATGCGACTATCTATATGCATGCAAGTATACTATATACTATCTATATCTATCTATACTATCTATAGTTTCCTATTGATTTGGTGAAAATGAATAATCAAATTTTCAAGCAAGAGTATAAACATATAGGGCTAAGAAAAGAAATAATTCAATGCAATCAAAATCTAAAGAATTGATTCAACTCATCAAAATAAAGCAACTTGCAGGAATACATGATAAGAGAGGTGGAGACATAGAATTGAGTGATCGAACCCTCACTAGGTGTGTATACACTCTCATCACTCGGTGTTTAGGGTCAATTCACTCAAGTCTCCTCTAATCATGCTTTCAAGGATTTGCTTTTCATCTAACAATTAACAAACATGTGATGCATAAATGCAATTATCATGAGGACTTATTAGGGTTGTAATGGGGTTAGAGTCAAGGTGGGATAGATATGGCCAAGTGGACTAAGATTGAATCCTTGATTAGTTTAGGTATCCAACTCAACCTATATCAATCCAATTACAAAAATGCATTCTAACCTTCTATTACTTCTTTTCACACACGTTCATGCCTTGGTTTCTATTCAAATCCACATATGCATTTCTTATTCATTTTTTTTCTTTGGGCCAACCTTTGTCCCCTTTTTGCTATAATTTTTTTCTTTCATTTCTTTTTTTTTCTTTTCAATTTCTTTTCTTCTTTTTTTTTCTAACATAAATGCATAAGGTTAAAGTAAATTGACACATGAATGTGCACCCATTTTTCAAATTTTTCAATGAAATATCCAAAACAAACATTTTCATTCACTACCAATGTTTTCCAAAGATTTTTCCCACACTTAAATGAAACACACTCCTCATCCTAAGCTAATCAAAGATACAATTCAAGGTTATTCCATGGTTTTACGCTTAGAGTTTTGATGTGGTTACAATTAGAACAAAGGGGATTAAAAAACTCAAAATTGACTTACAAAGGTAGATATAAGGGTTAGGCTATATGGGTGAGTGAGTTTAATTCAAAGATGACCTCAATCATGCTCAATGCATTCAAACATCAAACATTGGAAATAAAGAATCAAGCAAAACCAAGCACAATCATAAAAGGAGCATAATACACAAGAACAAAATAGTGGTTAAAATGTAAAACCACACATTATAGTCTCAAAACTCACAAGGTATTTTGTTCTATCTCTCTTCTATGTTCCACAAAGATCATTCAAGCAAGTTTAAAAATAATTTTTCAAATCAATTCAATAGAACACCCTAAAAACAAAAGTATTGAAAATTCCTTGTTGTTTTTCACTAAAATTATTTCCTATATGTATGTATGATGTGATGGATGCAATTTTTCAAAATTTTTCTAGTTCTCTTCCTAATTTTTAACATCGCAAAAAAACTAACATGAACAGTTAGGACCAAAATTGAACTAGGCACTATACTATTCACAACATCCAATCACAACTTCTATCTATAAAATATATACCATGCAAAAGATGCAAAATACAATAGATATAAACTATGAATAGTCTAAAATATATGTACTAGAAGAAAATGTAATGCAACAATCAAAAACACTCTAAATATCCCCAAGAAACATAATAAAAAGAAACAAAAAATAAAGTGCAAAGTATTTAGAAAAGAAAGTTAACGCCCAAAAAATGGCGAATCTTTTCCCACACTTAAGTCTTGCACGGTCCTCCGTTCACGAACACAATCCGGGGAGAATGTCTCTAAGCACTCCACCTTCAGCTGGCGGATGCGGGGGCTCGGGTTGCAGTGAAATTGGCAAGTCCAAAGCGTTCTCGGCATCTCCATCCTTGGTGTCCTCCTCCTCTCTCGGCTCCTTGCCTTTATGTCTCATCCTCAAAAGAATGAATGAAGTATAATCAGGAATCATAGGGTAAGTAGCACAAAAAGGTAAAGAAGGGAGAAAATACATTATATGCTTGGAGCAAAAAGAAAACAAACAAGCATTTAATTGAGGAAGTTTGCATAGTGGTATGGTATGATAAAAAAAAAATTAGCCATGTGTGTATTCCAATTATGCGCGCGGTTTGGAACACACACAACGGCCGGTTAAAAAGGCATCCACACAGTCAAAATTTAAGCATGAGTTTCTCAATTAAATGGCCTAAGGTACAGGTAATAGATGAGCATCAATTAAGCACATGAAAACTTAGGCAACTACAACAAGAGTAAATTGAATTTGGGAAATATTGGATATTGAAATTGTGCAAGTGAAAGCGCAAGATTAATAAAATAGCACAACAAGCAATAACCAATTCAATGATGAAGAGAAACTACTTATTCATCCTTAGGAATAATGAAATAATCACATGTATAAGGTGCTAGTTACAAAAAGCTGACAAACTTGATAGAATCAAGTTAAGTCAACTCAAACAAATGCAAAGCATTAACAGGAAACAAGGACCTTGTGATGTGATTATATTGATTTAAAAACCATGATGAACAAGCAATTCAATTCAATTCACTAAATTCAATATGCACTTGTTCCAAATTTCACCAAATAAGAAATCAAATGTCAATTTTCATATCAATTTGGTGCTAGCAACTCAAAACAACAAACAAGTACATTCTTGAAATTCCAATCCAAGATAGCATCATAATCATACAAAAGTGCACTATTCTTGATTAGAATGCCAAACATGGATATAGTCCAACACATGTGGTAGCTACAACACATGCATTAATCCAAAAGTTCATCCAGGCATTATGTCAAACACATGATATGCGGTGCACAAATTCAACAATTTCAAGCCAAAAATTCAAGCATTAACAATCCATAAATAAAAAAAAATTGAACACTTGCAATCCAACAACAACTAATTAACTAAAATTTAAGCTAGATTACCAAAACTAAATAAAAAAATTGAAAATTAAACAAGCAAACAAACAAAACAAAGAAAGAGAAAAGAGATAAAAAGAAGAAGAAGAAGAAGAAGAAGAAGAAGAAGAAGAAGAAGAAGAAAGAAGAAAGAAAGAAGAAAAGAGAGGGAAGAAGAAGGAAGAGAGAGAGGTGGAGCGGCGGTGGTGGTGGCTCCGGCAGTGGTAGGGTCGCTGGAAGGATGGGTGGGGTGGGTTGTGGCAGATGAAGGAGAAGAAGATTGGCTTGGGGGAGGGGTGGTGTAACAGGGCATCCTTCCCGATGAGCGCCCAGAACGCAACTTTTGCGTACGCACAAGGACGTGTGCGCACGCACACAAGGGAAAAATATAGGAGATGCGAACGCACATGGTGTGCAAGCGCTCCTAACAGGAAGGGTGTCAAGACGTGTGCGTACGCACAGAGGACTTTTTTTTTTAAACAGGACAAAATTGATCATGTGTGCGTGCGCCAAACAATTGGATGAGGGATGGTGGCAGCACATTGGCGGCGCCGGTAGCGGCAGGGTGGTAACAGTGGTGGTCGCCGGAGGAAGGGTGGGCTGCGGTAGGGGGTGAAGAAGGAAGAAAGAAAGGGGGTGGGAAGTGAAGGCACAACAGGGCACCTTCCTGATTAACGCCCAGAACGTGACATGTGCGTACGCACAAGGACATGTGTGCTCGCACACAAAGGAAAAAAAAACATAGGGAATGCGAACGCACAGGGTGTGCGAGCGCGCCTGGCAGGAAGGGCATTACTATGTGTGCGTGCGCATAAGGCTGTGCACATGCATAGAAGACTCTTTTTTTTTTAAGAACAGGGTAAAAGGACATGTATGCGTACACACAGGAAGGCGTGCGCATGCACAGAGTGAAAATGTGCTGGGGTGCGCTTGCACAGGGTGTGCACGCGCTGCGAACAGAGCGTGTAACAACGAGTGTGTGTATGCACAGCGCTATGCGCATGCACAGATGGCGAAAACTAGGGAAGCTGTGCGCATGCACAATGCTCTGTTCCTACAATATTTTTAATGCCTTAAAGGCACCAACCATGATATCAATTAATGGTTTTTAACCCCAAAATATATCATTCTTTAAAAACACATGATCAAACATAAAATGCAACTAATTTAAACCTAGAATTCAATCAAACTAAGCTAAGCAAAGAGACAAAATTCAATAAACAAAAACTAAAAGAAAGAAGAGTTAGAATGATGTTACCATGGTGGGGTGTCTCCCACCTAGCACTTTGGTTTAAAGTCCTCAAGTTGGACTTTTTGAGTGAAGCTTGTGTCATGGTGTCTTATGCTTCCACTCATCCTTGAGTCGCCACCCATGTTTGCTCTTCAAAAATCCTCCGGGATCCCAAACGAAGCACATCAATCTCTCAAGCAACTTCAAGCAAGCAATTGGGACCCAAGATTGTTGATAGTAGAGGTGTATGCCCGGATCCCATACTTTGGTTTCTCTATCATCCTCTTGTTGATTCTTGCTCTTGCACTTGGATGAACAACCTCCCAAATTTTTTTTGAAACACCCAAATAAACTTTGGAATCCTCCTAATTGAGCCTTATACCACTTATGCCTTGAACTCTATTGGCAACCAACACCCATTTCTTCATTGTTGAGCACCCCAAGAAGGATCTTAAGTTGATGATTCATTTCCAAGATGGCAATTTGATGTGGATCTATGAAGCGCATAGAGGATATTGTCACCCACTCACATTGCCCTTGGATTGGAGTGACCCTATTTGACTCTTGCATGATTACCTCCACTTCTTAGGTTATCATCTCTTCCTCACCACCCTTTTCAAGCTCTTCCCTATCTCTCTCAAACTCACGAGGGGAAGGTTCCTCAAGATCATTGAGGGGATCGACCAAGATGGACAAAAATCATGGATGATGGAATCCACTTCTTGATTAAACTCCCTCAATTCTCCATTTACCTCTTCCGGTTCAATTGTTTTACCTTCCTCCTTTTGTGACTCAAGCCTTAGCTCCTCTTCTTCTCCTTAGGACTCCACATTCTCCTCCTCACTACACTCATTAGTTGATCCACCACATTTCTCAAGGAGAATGTCTTGATTGCTTGAGCATAGTAGGGCTAAGCGGTTCACTGCTTCGGCTATAGTAGCCATGAATTTTTCTTGCTTCTTTTGGAACCCTTCTTGCTCTTGAAAGAATGCTTGAAGGTCTTGTTGTTCTTGGGACAAGGGTTGGAGAACTTCATCTTTGGGTGAGAAAGAAAGCTCAATAGTTGGGAGAAAGGTTGTATAGTTGGAAGGTGTGTTATGTGGGTGAGTGTATTGAGGTGGTGTGTAAGGAAGCGATGGTTCATATAGTTGGTAGCAAGATATATAGACATTAGGATTCCATGGAGGTGGATGGTGTGGTGCTTGAAGGTCTGGTGGTTGAGGGTTGTGTATGGGGTATCTTTCATATCTTTGGGTTTGATATTTACATAGGGGATGGTTTGGCTCGTTGTTGTATGGAGGAGGTTGCTCCTTCCTCATTTGATTCTTCCACTCCATGAAGCAATCCCAATTTGAAGTCATTATATCCTACAAAAATACTCACAACCAAGCTCCAAGCAACAAGGGTGATAACTCATAGAGAAAGTAGAAAATAAAAGCAAAAGACATAAGTAAACAAGAAAAATAAACACCTAAATATTAGCAAAAATAATCAAACAACCAAAAAGTAAGATATTTACAATATTGGCATATTCACACAACAACCTAAGATATAACACCAATTGCATCCCCGGCAACGGTGCCAAAAACTTGATGAGTTAGAATTGCACCGGTTTGGATTTTTTCACTTAAAATAATAACTTCCGTTGCAAGTATAGACCAAACCGGCAACCAACTCCCAATCAATCAAAGTTTGATTTTCAAATACAAAATATAAATCAAGAGTAATGAAACCTCGGGTCGTTCTCCCTAAAAATGTAATTGAAGTGTCACACTTTCGGTTGTGAGGAAAAGGGGTTTTGCAATCAAAGAGCTAAAAATTAAAAGAACTAAGAAATAAAAGAACTAAGAGATGGTTAAAATTGAAATTAATGCAAGTAAAAGGTAATATAAAATCAAAACTTAGTGAAAATGCTATATATGCATAAAAGAACTTGATTTGGGGAAGAGAATCCAAGGAATCCTATCATCACCATAACCACAACTATGATAATTATGATGAGTCAGTCTCGCTTCGTCTACCCCTAACATCGAAGAGTAAGTCAAGCAAGCATAATTGACTTTAATCCATAAGTCCTAGCTAACTTACCAAATTAATTGGTAAAAAGCTAGCGTCAATGGAAACAAGAGTCAACTAACTACCCAAGAATTACCACTAAATGTCGGACATTATAACTCTAGTATCCTAGGAACTCAAATCCCAAGCCAATGTGTGAAAATCTACTCAAAATTACCAAGTGGCATTTTCACAAACACTTGGTGGGTACAAAAGCAAAACATAGAAAATTGCAAAGAAAAATAAAAACTATAACCAAACTATTCACAATATTAACAATAGGCAATCAAATAAGCATATATAAAGCATAAAACATTAAATTTATCAATCAAAATTTCAAGAACTTAAAATTGTAAATATTAACAAAGTACTTGAACCAAAGGAAAATGAGAGTAAATATGATGTAATTAAAGAGAAATTAAAGTGTACTTACAAAAGAGTTGATCAACCCAAGATGAAAACTTGAAACTATAAAATGCTACAATGAAAATGGAAAATGAAATAAAACCCTAAGAGAGAAATAAAAGATCACTACTCTACACTATTCCTACTCCTAATTTCTATGTAAAACTATGTCTAAGTCCTAATGTAAGATAATGCCTTGATATGTGGTCATTTTTCCTTGATATAGCACTTCAATTCAACCTTCAGCTTTCTAAAATTGGGCCAAAAAAGTCCCAAAATCGCGAACCACGTGACTTTTTAATGAAGTCATGCGCAGGGACTTGTGCGTACGCACACACCAGCCAATTTCTTTATTGTGCGTACGCACTCTTGTTTGTGCGTACGCACACTTGAGTGTGTGCTTCTCTTTTGTTTTCCTCATGTGTTATCCTTTTTTGCATGCTTCCATCCACATCTATCGATCCATTCTTGTTTAATTGACCTGAAATCACTCACAAACATATTACGACATCGAAAAATCACTAATTTAAACACAAAAATGCATGTTTTCACATTTAAGTTCAATTTAGGAATTAAACACAAAAGTATACTATTTTAATAATTAAGTGTGAATTTATATGATAAAATCCATTTAAATTAAAGAATATGAACTCAACAATAGGTTAGGACATGAAATTTTTATCGGTGAGATTCCAAAGAATCAAGTTTGAGACGCACTTCTCATAGTGATGCCGTGGCTTGAACCGTTAAAAGTGTATTGGTCTTTTCCCCACATTTGTGCCCTTGAAAACGACATCATCCCACAATACACCCCTTGCATTTTGTGCGTGCTTTGCCCCCACCCCCCACCCCCTTGCACTGTTATTCCATCACTCAATTAGTTTTCCCTTAATTAATTATTAGCTGAATTAATTATTCCACCAGTACTTTTCATTTGAGATATTTATTTTTTTAAATTATTTCAACTGCAATGACATCAGTACTTAAGAGTGGTAACATGTACCCTATTTTTTTAATTATATTTTTTTGGGTTATAGTTTAATTGCTAATGGAATCTGATATGTAAGACAAAATTTGAGAGCCAACACGTCCTAATAATCTTTGATCTAGATTTATCTGTGTAAACTCTGTTAAACCACTCATTTAGAAATGTTATCAATTTAATTATAATCTTACTATATGGGCTACATACTTTAATTTGGAGTTAAAGTGTAGAAATCTATACAACTTAAATACACCACTACTAAGAAACCACGAGCATATAGAGCAAGGAGATAGAATCATACAACCTTGTATTTCCTGAATCCACACAAAGAATCATGCAGTGATCAAGATGTTTCAATTCTTTGAGGACATGGAATATTCATAGCGCACTGCAGTCTAACTAATAATTAAGTTGAAGATCTGGAACTGAAATGGAGAGATTATCATTTAATTTATGTTTGGTGATTACAAATTAAAAATAAAATTTTAGTTTGGAGATATAAAATTTTAATTCATTCATTATTTTTAAAAAATAAAGACAGAAGAGATTGAAATTTTTTAGATTAAAAATTAAAATTTTAATATTTTTTAAATATTTTTTATAATTTTTAAAATTTTAAATTTATTTCTCAATTTTTATATTTATATTAAATTAAATATAATATTTAAAAATAATTTAATTTAATATATTTTATATTAAATATAATAAAAAAATTTAATTTATTTTTTTTTAATTTTTATCTTTCAATTTTTATCTCGTAGTCTTATTCTCTTTTCTAAATGTAGTCTGAAATTTATCTTGAAGTGATGATGAACTAGGAACCGTGAGAATGAAATTAGGTCAACTTTTAAAAAAGGATATGGAATCTTTACTCACTCGAACTCTTGAAAAATGAAGTGATTGTTGTGTAGATATATAGATAAATTGAATTGGTTTTAAATATTATATTGATTGACTTGTTTTATTTTTCTTTTACAAATGATCCTAATCAAAATTAAATGATAATATAAAACATGCTAAGATTGTCTTAGAGTAAAAAATATTAAAAGGTTGATCTATAATGAATTTAATTATTAGAAGTAACATAATAATTCTAAAAATAAATATGTCGCATTAAAATTAAAGTTGAGAGATTTTTGTAGAATACTTACCATATTGAAAGCTTATTAATTTTTGTGTGTGTGTGTATGTATTAATAAGGTATCCATAGAGCACTAACAACAAAATCCTTAATTAATAAGTGATATGATGAACACATACACACTAGACAAGAAAGTAATTAGATTAGATTAATCCAATGATCAATTTATTTATTTACTTAAATAAATATTAAAAGTTTAAATTTTATTTTATATATATTGCAATTTATTGATTAATAAAAAAATTTAAATAGAATTTTTAATTTACAACCACACCGAATTAAAAGATATCATTAAAAAATTAGGGATAAAAAAATAATAAATAGCTAGTATATTCTAATTCGTACTGAAACAACCAGAGTCATGAAAGGTGCTCTAGTATCTATTATTTATCAGATGATTATGATTATTCCAATGCAGTGTGGGCCACTTCGGAATAAATAATTAAATAGGTGTCGAAGCACATGACATATACTAAGGTGACATATACATTAACTTAACTATCAAAGATGATGCTACTCCGAAACTAAATTAAACTATAGCCGACCATCCAATTGCATTATTTGAGAAACAAAAAGCAAGCAACATATTTTCGACCAAATAGTAGTGGAAAGTGGAAACTAACCGGAAATTATTATTGTACTAATAATGGGGAAAAGAAAATCACAACCTTCAAATTAAACCAGACTATGGAAAAGATCAAGTAACTTCATATGTGACTTCTAATCATAAGAGAAGGAGACCAGCTTCTTTTTAGAGCTCACTTATTGACGATTATACTAAAATTCAAAGAAGTAACAAAAGTCATGGAGATGGGACCAAGAAAAGCGAGAGTACCAATCCACATATAGGAGACCTTCGGCGTAAAGTCAAGGTATGCTACATTCTAACATTTTTCGGTTTTTTATAAATTGTGTGCCTTTAAATATTTTATATTAGAATGTGAGGGGTATCGAATAAAATATTCCGTGTTCGTTGAAGAGTTAGTAAAGAAGTATAAACCCTTTTTTTTTTCATTTCCATTAAAACTCATGTCACTTATGATTCAATGAAGAGATTTTGGGAGAATTTGAGTTTTTACTTTATTGGAATTGTAGAAGCTGATGATCACAAGAGAGATTTGGTTCTTGTCCTCTGCTCCTGAATTTTCTTATTCTATTTTGTGGAGCTTTCATCAATGTTTGACAGTAAAGATTAATAGTGGCGGTAAATCTTAAATGTGTAGTATTATTTATGGAAATCCTTAACTTAAGGTCAGAAATGATATTTGAAATTATTTGATGAAAATCTCCTTGTCAATTCGGGATCCATGACTTGTTTTAGGTGATTTTAATGAGATCATAAGTAATCAAGAGGTTAAGAGTGGCAAGTTCTACATTTTTCACAACAATTTTTTTTCTTCTACTCTAAACTCCTTTGGTTTGTTTGATTTAGTTACCAATGGAATAAGATTTATTTGGTTTCGGCAGGTTCAAGGGAATAGGGACGTGGCTAAAACGATTAATAGAGTTTGTAGTAATGGAGAATGGAGGTTATTGTTTCCTAAAGCCTTTGCAGAGGTTTTCTTCCGCCTCTACTCTGATCATTGTTTTTTGTTAATTCGCTGCAAGGGATCTCCTATGAAAAAGGGATCGATACCATTTAGATTCTAGGCAGCATAGACAACACATCCTGACTATAAATTGTTGGTCCAAAGAACATGGTACCAATCAGAATCTTACATTCAAACAAGGTTGCGAAAGGTTCAACAAGTATCCTTGGAATTTAATTCCAAAACCTTTGGTAACATTTTCCTGCGCAAGAGAGAGCTGTTGGAAGGCCGACTTGATGAGCTCCAAAGGAAGCTGGAATTTTTCAATGACCCAGATTTAATTGAGCAGGAAGAACGAACTAGGACAGATTATAATATTGTGTTAGCTCAAGAAAAGATGCTTTAGTATAAAAAATCTCGAGAGCAATGAGTTTGTTTTGGTGATAGGAGCACTAAGTTTTTTCATATGCAAACAATTATTAGAAGAAAAGCCAATAAGGTGCATAATATGTTGATTAGTGATGAGAACTGGTCTTACGATGCTGAAGTCCTCGAATAAGAAGTGCTCTCTTTTTATAAAAAATTATTTTTTTCTACTGAACAGGTGGATATTGATTGTATGGGTAATTATCCTATGCCAGTTCTCAGTACATAAAGCTTGCAATTCTCTCATTAAGCCTATTTCTCTGCTTGAAGTTAAAACAGCCATTGATAGCATGAGCCCGCTTAAAGTACTGGGCCCTGATGGTTTTTAAGCCTTCTTCTTTAAAGAATTTTGGAATGTGGTGGGTCGAGATGTTTGAAAATAGTTTAGCAAGCTTTTAGCGGGGAGCCTTTAAGTAGTGCCCTAGTGAAAACATTGATAGTTCTCATTTTGAAATGTGATTCTCCAAATACTCTTAAAAGAGTTTCAGCCATAAACCTTTGCAATGTGATTTACAAGGTTGTGACCAAGGTACTTGTTATTAGACTCCGCTCTTACTTAAATGACATTGTAAGCCCAACTCAAGGGAGTTTCATACATGGTAGGGAAACTCCAGACAATATTATTGTCGCTCAGAAAATGATTCATTTTCTTAAGATAACCAACTCTAAGAAAGGGGCCTTGGCTTTTAAGAGTTAAGACCGATTTAGAAAAGACTTATGACAGAGTCGATTAAAAATTTTTAGCCCACATCCTTTCCTCGTTTGACTTCCCTTCAAGAACCATTGCTCTTATTATGAATTGTGTTCAGGCGCCCAATTTGTCTATCTTATGGAATGGGAATAAATTACATAGCTTTTACCCAAAGAGAAGATTGCAGCAAGGAGATCCCATATCGTCGTATCTTTTCGTTCTTTGTATGGAGAAGTTGGCTTGCTTTATTAAAACTAGGTAGAAGAGGGTGCTTGGGAGGCAGTGGCAATTTCGAGGGGAGGTCCTAGAGTGTCGCATTTGATGTTCGCTGATGACCTTCTATTCTTTTTTAAAGATACTAAAAGCCAGGTCCAAAATGTCATGCACACTATGCTCCTTTTTTCTAAAGCATCGCGGATGAAAGTCAACTTTGATAAATCAAAAGCTGTTTGTTCTGTAAATATTTCTAATAGGAGAAGGGAGGTCTTATCTGGTGTTTCGCAGATTCGTTTCACTCATGACATTAGCAAGTATTTGGGGGTCAACCTTGGCCATCCAAGATCCTCCCGAGCTACCTTTAATGAATCATTGGAAAAGATTAAGAGCAGACTTGCAAACTGAAAAGGGAGACTGCTAAATAAAGTGGGGAGAGTGTGTCTTATCAAGTCGGTTGCTTCTTCCCTACTTATTTACCAAATACAGGTATCTTTATTTTTCTCATCTTTTTTAAGATGATTGATTCTATTTTTAGGCGATTTCTTTGTAAATATAAGGTTGGAGGGAGATGTCTAAATCTAGTTCATTAGAATAAAGTTTTGTTGCCGAAGAAGCTTGGGGTCTTGGAATTAGGCATACTACGTGTTTTAATTTAGTTTGGATGGAAAAACTTGTTTGGAACCTCTTTCAAAATCAAGATAAGCTTTGGGTTCGGATCATGTTGGCTAAATATCTGAAAGAAGAGTTAAATCCAAACTTCAAAGCAAATTCTAATGCTTCTAGTATTTGGAAGGATATCTCGAAAACTATGTCAAAAATCAAAGATGGTTTTGGTTGGTGTGTGGGAGCTTGGACCAGAGCTTTTGGTATAGCAATTGGCTCTCTTGTGGCCTTTTAGCCAATCTGGTTTCTTTTGTTTACATTTCTGACATACAATTAACTATTAATGATGTTTGAGTTAACGGTCAGTGGTAATGGTACACTTTTTCACTCTTGTTCTGGATTACATTTGCGATTTGTTGAATCTCTTTAACCTGGTTAATTATTTGGCAAGCGAAGATCCTTCTTGGTTTTAGAAAGCTTTCTCGTCTCGAACTTATTCTGTTGCAAGTGATTATAAGTAGCTTCTTAAGCGGCATTTAGATTGACCCATGAATGGTGATTGGCTGTGGCTTTGGAGATCGAGAATTCTTAAAAAAATAAGTTTCTAATTTGGTTGGCTTTTCAAAATGACCTACCTACTCAAGACTTTTATTTTCGAAGAGGATTCACTTTCTCCTTCTTTGTTAGTTGTGGAATCTTAGTATTGAAGACAAAATATTATTTTAAAGGAAAGGTCTCTAGTGGCTAAAATTGTGATAGCTAAAGGTGACTTTTTGTTGACCAATAAATACTTTGTTGACATCTGGTAGTGTTGGATAATGCAAGAGAAGTGTTAGGGCCAAGGACAAAAGAATAAATGCATGTTCAAAAACTATTTTTTGTTCATGTGGGTCATTAATTCATTATTGAATCATGGCCCTTGTTTTGATCAATTTTATTTACTTTTTAAAAATTGTATAATGATATGTAATTTACGTTCATTTAAAATAATACAAAAAACTATTTGAAATTATATTTAAATTAAGGTTTAATCATTTTGTTAGTCCCTATAATTTTACAAAATTTTTAATTAGGTCCTTGTACTTTTTTTTCCTTTTAATTGAGTTCTTGCACCAAAACTTTTTTTTAATTGGATCCCTATATTTTTTTTGTTTGGGTCCTTGCACCATTTTTTTAGTTGGGTCCCTATAAAATTACGTCAATTACTGTCAAAAAAGACCTAATTGAAAAAAAAATTGGTACAAGAACTTAATTAAAAGGAAAAAAAAAGTATAGAGACCTAATTAAAAATTTTGCAAAACTATAAAAACCAACGGAGTAGTTAAACCTTAAATTAAATATTATTTTAAAATTTTAAATTTATTTTAAATATAATCAGTTAGATGTA
>NC_029791.2:117109633-117121854 GCF_000816755.2 Arachis ipaensis
ATTAACTAAATTAATTAGTGATGACAAACATTATTTTTGGGCAAAATAAATAATTAGTGTTGATTAATTATAATTACTTATTACTAATTATTTATTGTTGCAGGCCAAAATTCAATAAAACAAAGGCATAGATTCAACCCCCCTTCTCTGAGTTCAAACAGAACCAAAATTAAAAGTTTGTTTAAAAGGGATCATAACAGCAACTAAAACAAAGGCATAGATTCAACCCCCATTCTCTAAGCCTACCATAATCTTCAAGTTATCTACTAATTTATTTAAATTATAACTATATTAGAATAAAATATTTTTAAGTAAATAAAAATTTGATATTCACCTTCATTTAAGATTTTGTCAACAAAAATTTGAATTAATTATTTTTCTATTGGTGCCATAAAATAAAAGTATAAAAAAATTATCAATATTTATTTAAAAAAAAATCGATAAAGTGATAAGTTTTCAATTTTTAGTTGTCTAAAAATTTTTTTATAACATTTTTAACTTATACTTTAGAGAATTTTACAGTCATGTATTTAATTATTTCAATTATTTTTTAAGATGTAATATTTTATTTTTAGTTATTTTTTATTATTTTTATTTTTATCTTATTTGGTATCTAAATTTGTTATGAAATTAAAATATTTAATATTAAAATTTTAAATCTGATGCAAAATCAGATAAATTTTTTAAATCGAGAAAAGCTTCACCTACTCTGACATAACAAATTTACTATATTCTTCTTTGTCATTATTGACGTTAGACAAAAGATTACTCTTTTCAAAGACTTCAGCAGATCTTGTTCTCATCATCAACTACATATCTCCTTCCACATGTCAACTTTTCCTCCAAACACATCATTTAGCCATCTTAGTCACCAAACACTTTCATCCACCAGAGACGTCACCAGTTAGTTATATATATATGTAATAAAATTCAAAGTACTAATGGTATTTTTGGATCAAAACCGGATACACTATAACTCTAACTCTGTTAATTTTTTCTTAGTCCACATTCAAGAATTTCTGTATGACAAGTTATAATAGATGAAAAGGACCAAAAAGCAATTTTAATTAGATCTCTCTTGACAGTAATTGACTTAATTTTATAGGGATCCAACTAAAAAAAAAATTCGTGCAGGGACCCAAATAAAAGAAAAAAAGTGTAGAGATTCAATTAAAAAAAGTTTTAGTATAAAGACTCAATTAAAAGGAAAAAAAAAAGTAAAGGGACCTGGCACGAGAATTTTCGTCAGTCTAGAATTTCTCTTAGAAAATTAGAACTTCGTTGTAAGCATAGTTCCAAACCAACAAATAATTCTCGATCAAATTTAATTTTGGTTGTCACAAATACAAACCCCAATAAAAATTAACCGAAGTATTTAAACCTCGGGTCGTCTCACAAGGAATTGCAATGAAGTGTATGATTATTGGCTATGAAGGAATATAGGGGTTTGGTTTAGAAAAGAGGCAAGAAATTAAATGGACAAGAAAGTAGACGGCAAGAAAAGTAAATCAAGCAAGCAATTAAAGAAAGCAATTAATAAAGAGAGACATTCATGACAAGGATTGAGAATATAGGCTTTCTATCCTAGTCATACAATGATTAATTCATCCTATTTAGTCAACTCCTGCAAATGGAAGAAGTTATCATGTTATCTTCACATAGGGAGAACGTCAAATAAGACTAATAAATTATATCACAATAATTAACAAGAATTTATCTTAATAGTCATCCCCAACGATGGAGGAAGGTATCATATTATCCTCACACTCGGAGAAAGTCTAATAAGACTAGCTAATCTCAATCCAAAAGTCCTAATCAACTTACTAATTGAATTAACAAAAAATTAGCGTCAATGGAAACAATATTAGCTAACAACTCTAGATCGCCAACATAGGTTGGGTTTTCATGACTCAAGATTGCCTAATTACTCTTCCCAAGGCAAGAATGCTCAAAGAGCTACTCTAAAGGCCAACCAAGCATTTTGTCAAACACTTGGTGGGTATGAAATGAAAGCATAGTAAAAGTGAAAGAATAGTAAAATCTACCAACTACTAATTGTAGAAAAAGTAAATTAACAACTCAATTCAACAATAAAAGAACATCAAACATTAAATTGCATTAATTGTAAACCAAATCCAACATGAGCATTCATAAACATAAAAGAGACATGAAGGTAAAATTAACATCACAAACTAAGAGAATTAAAGTGTAGTAACAAGAAGTTATGAAGGAAACAAGATGAAAACAACAATTGAACCTTAGATCTAAGATGAAAATAACCCTAAAAACCCTAATTCTAGAGAGAAGAGGGAGATTATCTCTCTAGAAACTAAACTACAAGATGCTAATTCTATAACTAAGTGCTCCCTCCTTGTCCAAACTTGAATTCTGCATGAAATACTCTCAGAAACGAGTTGGATTTGGGCCTGGACAGCTCAGAAATCGCCCCCAGCGATTTCACTTTAATGAGGTCACGTGCAAGCAGTGACACATACGCGTGGGTCACGCGTACGCGTCGCTTGGCATTTTTCCATCCACGCGTGTGCGTCAATGGGGCGGGGCGGGGGCAGGGGATGCCTCCCTGCTCCCCGTCCCCCCTATTCCCCGCCATGGGGGGATAATTGATCCCATCCCCATTCCCCATGTTTCCCGTGTTTCCCGCGGGTCTCCATTCCCCATCTGCTTATGTTGAACATTTATATGAAAATTACCATAAAAAAATACAAAACCAGCCACCAATTATCAGAAATTCATAGAACAAAATATGCATTAACAAAAACAACAGCACCAACTTCAAAAAATCAAAATCACCATCAAATTCATGAAAAAAAATAAAAACCTAAAGTGAAATGCCAAAATACAAGAAGAACAGGAGAGAGTAGTGATCTTACCAGGGATAAGACAGAAATGGCCAAAGAGGTTAGAGACGCCGGTGAAGAGAAGAGCGGCGAACGACGCGGAAGAGGGCACACGGGGCGGTGTGGTGATGATGCAGTGAGTGGGCCGGTTGAAACGGACAGTGGCGAGGCCGTGACGATGGTGGTCGGAGGTGGCTGGCTGGGACGAGGAAGAGAACGCAGAGGAAGGGTGCAGAGATGAAGGGTTTCACGAGGAACAGGGTGAGGGACTGAGGGTGTTTAGGGATTGCGACGCTCTATGTGAGAACTGGGAAGAGAAGTTACTAGTTAGGGTTTTCACTTTTCTATATATATATATATATATGCAAAGTGAAATGAATAAAAATCTAAAATAAAAACTAAATTCTTAAGGGTATTTAAGTAATTTAATATATTCGGGGATTGTGGAAAAAACGGGGACGGGGATCCCCGCTCGGGTCCCCGCATCTGCTTCAGGAGAATTTTGTCCCCCATTCCCGTCCTCGCAGGAAAAATTCCCCGCCATCGGGGCCCCATTCGGGGCGGTTCCCGCGGGATCTCCGTCTCCTGGGATTTTTTACACCCCTACGCGTACGCATCGCCATGCGACATCTCATCCACGCGTGCGCGTCGGCGAATGCACCTAAAATCCTTATTTTTCTATGAGTTCTCCACTTTGCATGCTTTTCTCTTCATTCCTTTGATCCATTACTTGCCTTACGAATCTGAAATCACTCAACAAATACATCAAGGCATCCAGTGGAATCAAAGGTGAATAAAAATTACCAAATTAAAGGCCTAAAAAGCATGTTTTTACACTTAAGCACAAATTAAAGGAGAATTACAAAACCATGCTATTTCATTGAATAAATATAAGAAAAGTTGATAAAATCCCCCAAAATAAGCACAAGATAAACCACAAAATTGGGGTTTATCAAACCTCCCCACACTTAAACTAAGCATGTCCTCATGCTAAACTCAAGAAAGAAGCAAAGGGTATCAACATTTATTCAATGTAAACTACCTAAATGCAACCTATCTACATGCAATCTATCTAAATGAATGCAACTACTTGGTCAAAATAAGTCAACTTCCAAGAATACATATATAAGTACAAGGGCTAAAGTCATAGCAGTCAAATCAAACCCACAATTGAATTGGATTATTGAAAGATTTTACAAACTTGCAAGAATAGATGATCATGTGTGGAAACATGTAATTGAGCGATCGAACCCTCACCGGATATCTATCCGCTCTAGTCACTCAAGTGTATGGGGTTGATTCACTCAATTCTCCCCTAATTATGCTTTCCAAGATTTGTTTTTCATCTAACAATCAACAATTATTTCATGCATGCATACAAATATCATGAGGACTTCCCATAGGTTGTAATGGGGTTAGGGCCAAGGTAAGGATGCTTATGGTCAAGTGAGCTAGAATTTGAATCTTTGATTAACCTAAGCTTCCCACCTAACCTATATAACAACCTATACAATTCAAAGCTAACCTAACTACCCATTCTTCACTTTTTCACACACTCATGCATTCTATTTTTGGTCACCACACATATGCATTGATTTTTATTAAGCTTTACTTGGGGCATTTTGTCCCCTTTTTATTGCTTGTCTTTTTCTTTCTTTTCTTATTTTTTTTCTTTTGATATATATATATATATATTCTTTATTTTGTATATATCTATTTTTTTCTTTTTGCAATAAAGTATATACACAAGTATCAATTCACATGGCTTTACATTTAATTGACACATGAGTATGTACCTCATTCCTAAAATTTTGACAAAATACAAAAACACTCTTTTATCCCAACCAATGTTCCCAACTCTCCCAAACTTGAATGATAAGCACTCTCACTAGTCTAAGCTAATCAAAGATCCAAACAAGGAACATTTATTATTTTTTGCTTTAGGCTTGTAATGTGCTAAAATTAAGAACAAATGGGTTAAGTATAGGCTCAAAATTGGTCAACAATGGAAGATAAAGGTAAGGCCATTTGGGTAAGTGAGCTAATTGAAACAACGGCCTCAATCATGTAAATGCATGTGTACACAAAATAATGGACATACAGAATCAAACAAATCAAAGATTACAATCATAGAAAGAGAATAATCACACAAGAATGAAAATAAGTGATTATATGATGTAACCACGCAATTAGGCTCAAATCTCACTTGCTTGTGTTCTTAGCTCAAAAACATGATCCACAATATATATAATTCAAGCAAGTTCTAAAAAATTTTTTTTTCAATCAATTGGGGTGCCCTATAGATAAAATTCTTGAAAAAATTCATTATTTTGACTAAGCTTATTGTATATACATATGCAAAATAAGAAAATGCACTAAAAATCCTAAAAGACCTAAAAATAAAATGCAAAAGTGTTGGGATTAGAAATTTGTCACCCAAAAATGCCGAGTGGTTGGACGACCTCCCCACACTTAAAAGTTTGCACCGTCCTCGGTGCATCCAAAGTGAGCAAGGGGATACGACAACTCTCCGAGTTGCTACCTTCAGCTGGTAGGTCAACCAGTTGCTGCGTGTTCTTTTTTCTGCTTCCATTTTTGCTGATGATGATTCATCCTGTGAACAATAGAATACATGATAGTAAGGAAAGTAAGTGCACAAGCAAGGAAGCATGGATTGTTGGAATGAGGTAAATTACTAGGATTGAGTGAGTGAATTAGCGTGACATTAATGAAACAAGTATGTGAATTCTAAATTAGGTACCGTTTAGAACACACACATTATCATAGAATGCTATGTTACAATTACACAAATGAAGGATGCGCTTCACTCATTCTAGTGTGCTTGAAATACTTCAAAAGAAGACTTGTATGTTAAGTCAACCAAACAAGTAGTAAAGAAGCATAAAAGTATTCAAGCAAACAATCAAGCAATTATGAATTGGATAATGAATGGACATTGATCGATGTGCAAGTAAACTTAGTGAACAAAATGGTATATGAAACTCACACAACAATCAATGACATATATTGACGTTGTTTGCAACACCTAAGTGACATAAGGGTGGAAGGCATGGGTGCTATGGAACTTAGAAAAAGAGATATAAGAGTTAAAATTAATCACATAGCAAGCATGGTACACAAAGCTTGAAAAGCTCAAAAATATGCCACTAGGTAAGCTTTCGATCCAATGTCACAATTCTAGAATCTCAATGCATGAAATAGGTGATGTTCAATCATAAACAAGCATCCTAAAAAAATGCATTGATAATGTACAATTGCCTAACAATGGATAATGAATGCATGGTGGCCAAAATATGCAATTTAAAAGATTTAGAAGCTTAGAGGCAATGTAACATGTACTTGATATTCACAAATGTTCAACATGAAAACTCAAAACCAAGTAATAAATTGTAACCTCGATAAAGGAATCCAACAATGAAAAAATAAAAACAATTATGCTAAAACAGCATTCAGCTAATAATAGGCAGCAAGAATTAGCAACAAAATTAGTAATCCAACATTTATAATGAAAAATAGAAAATTAAATGAAAAATTAAACTAATTAAACAAGTAACTAACTAACTAAAAAAATGGTTATGGATGGTGTTTGGTAGTGTTGGATGATGATTGAAGGGTGGAAAGAGAAGAGAAGAAGGAAAAAAATGGAAAGAGGAGAAGAAAAGAAAGTGAGTGAAATAGGGCAATCCACGCGCGCGCGTATGTCACGCGTACGCGTGGATTGATGAATTGGTAGGTGAGTTATTTGGAGCAACGACGCGTACGCGTGGAGCACGCGTACGTGTGGGTAGAGTTGTGCCTCGGGCACAAAGTTGGCATGAAGTAGGCACAACTCTCGGGTTTACGTATGGAAGAGTGAAACTTCTGGATCCACGTGTACGCATGGAGCACGCGTGCGCGTGGATGGTCGAAGATACTTGGGTCACGCGTACGCGTGGGTGACGCGTGCGCGTGGGTTGGTGCTCTATTTTTCAAATTAAGTTCTTGCACCAAACCAAGCATTCCAAACCTCCAAACAGCTACCAAAATACCACAAAACCTTATTTAACACATTAAACTACCAAACAAACTCAAAAATTAAATCAAAACATGAAATTTAACTAATTTCCACCAACATTCACAAAAAGGAAAAAGGAAAGATGTTACCATGGTGGGGTGTCTCCCACCTAGCACTTTTAGTTTAAGTCCTTAAGTTGGACCATTGATGGGGTCCTTGTTATGGTGGCTTATGCTTGAATTCATCATTGAATCCCCACCAATTTTTGCATCTCCAATGACCACCGGGATTCCAAATTAGGCGCATAAAGCCTTCAAGTAAGCTCGAGCAAGTAACAAGGCCCCAAGATTGTTGATTGTTGAAATGAATTCCAAGGTCCCAAACCTTGTTCTTGCACCCATCTTCTTGTTGACTACTATAGTTAGATCCGGGTGACAAGGCTTGTGAATTCTCATTTAGGCACCCAAACATCCTCTTAGATCCATGCAAATTGGTTCTACACCAACCATTGCTCCTAGACCTCGAGCCTCCAACCATAATGAACCTTGATTGACATTTCCACACACTAACAAATTCTCTTTTGCTCTTAACCCCACAAAGAGCTCTAAGTTGCCCATCCGTCTCAATCAAACCATATTCAAGTGGGAAAGTAAAGATTAGAGATACGAATTTTACCCACTTGAATGTTATGTTGGATGGTGACTTAAGAAGGGGGACCTCCCCACACTTAGCCAATGTGAGATCCATTCCCTTGTGCTCTTCCTTGCATCTTCCACCTCTTTGCAAGCTTCTTCAATTTCAATTCCTTACTCACCAACTTCTTCTATACACCCTTCATTGCTCAAACCATGTGTTGGAGGTTGTGCACGGCCCTCCTTATCATCGATTCCATAATACAATGAGGTAGGTTCATCAATTTTGAAAGACACATTGGTTGGTGTGGAATCATCTTCAATGACGGCGCTTGCTTCTTGCCCAACCTCTTCCTCTTGGTAGCTTCCTTCCAAATCAATATTTTCTTCATTGCTTACCAATGGTATAGAAGGTGAGGTATCTTCTCTTTTACTCTCTATGTCAAGTCCAATGGGAGAGGATTCAATTGTATACAAGAATTCATCAATGATTGAATCCATCTCTTAATCAACCTCTTCAAAATCTTCAACCATGACATGTATTGGAGGTTGCGCACCCTCCTCAACATCAATGTCAAGCTTCTTCGAAGAGGGCTCTATAATTCTATATTCCCATGGACTTCCAACATCTTCTAGGTCTTCAACCACTTCTCCCGACTCAATTGTCTCAACTTCCTCCCCTTGTGACAATTCTTGGTTTAACTCCTCTTCTCCACCTTGAAGCTCCAAACTCACTCCCTCACTATGCTCCTTGATTGCTTCTCCACATTCAACAATGGGAGTGCCTTGATCGCGTAGGCTTAGGCAGGAGGAGACCATGTTGCGAACGGCTTCCGCTACGGTGGCAAGCACGGCTTCAATCTTCTTGAACTCCTTTTCCGTCCCCTCTTGTTGCCTTTGGATATGAGAGTCAAGATCTCTTAGTTCTAGCATGAGGGCTTCATTGGGGGGCGGTGGTGGAAGAGAGGGTTCATTGCTTGAGGGAAATGATTCATAATTGGAAGGTGGTTCATCTTGAAAAGGGTATGGAAATGGTGCATATTGAGCTGGTTCTTGGGAGTAATTGTGTTGGAGTGGTGGTGGTTCTAAGCATGGTTCATGTGGCTCATAAGGTGGTCGGTATGGTGGATAAGGATTAGGGTCATATGGAGGTGTTTGGTGGTAAGGGGCTTGTGAGTATGGTGGTTCAAAATTATGTTGGGGGAAGGGGTTATATGTATGTGGTGGTTGTGGTTGACAATCACAATGAGGATCACAACATACATTAGATTGGTATGCATTAGGAGTGGATTTATACCCACACAAATTAGGAGAGTAGTCATGTTGGGGTGGCGCTTGAACGGTTTGGATGGAATAAAATGCCTTTTGTTCCTTGCGCATCTCCGTGAGGAGAGTAGTCATGTCCCCAAGCACTCTTGTCAAACTCGATTCGGAAGGAGGTTGTTGCCAAGAAGGTTGATCAATCCTTTGAGGCTCCTCCCATCCTTGATTGTTCCCAAATCCTTGATGCATGTTATCATTGTAGCTTCCATTCCCTACAACATAATTTGAACCAAACTCATAGCCAAAGTGGTGAGAATTCATAATAGCAAAGAAAAACAAAAACTAGCAAAAATGAGAAACAAAGTCCTAAACCTAATAAAAACCAACAAACAAGCAAAAGACAAACATATTAACATATTCACAATAGCCAATAACATTATACCATTGCAATTTTCCGGCAACGGCGCCATAAATTTGACACGAGAATTTTCGTCGGTCTAGAATTTCTCTTAGAAAATTAGAACTTCGTTGTAAGCATAGTTCCAAACCAACAAATAATTCTCGATCAAATTTAATTTTGGTTGTCACAAGTACAAACCCCAATGAAAATTAACCGAAGTATTTAAACCGCGGGTCGTCTCACAAGGAATTGCAATGAAGTGTATGATTATTGGCTATGAAGGAATATAGGGGTTTGGTTTAGAAAAGAGGCAAGAAATTAAATGGACAAGAAAGTAGACGGCAAGAAAAGTAAATCAAGCAAGAATTTAAAGAAAGCAATTAATAAAGAGAGACATTCATGGCAAGGATTGAGAATATAAGCTTTCTATCCTAGTTATACAATGATTAATTCATCCTATTTAGTCAACTTCTACAAATGGAAGAAGTTATCATGTTATCTTCACATAAGGAGAACGTCAAATAAGACTAATCAATCATATCACAATAATTAATAAGAATTTATCTTATTACGTCATCTCCGACGATGGAGGAAGGTATCATATTATCCTCACACTCGGAGAAAGTCTAATAAGACTAGCTAATCTCAATCCAAAAGTCCTAATCAACTTACTAATTGAATTAGCAAAAGATTAGCGTCAATGGAAACAATATTAGCTAACAACTCTAGATCGCCAACATAGGTTGGATTTTCAAAACTCAAGATTGCCTAATTACTCTTCCCAAGCCAAGAATGCTCAAAGAGCTACTCTAAAGTCCAACCAAGTATTTTGTCAAACACTTGGTGGGTATGAAATGAAAGCATAGTAAAAGTGCAAGAATAGTAAAATCTACCAACTACCAATTGCAAGGAAAGTAAATTAACAACTCAATTCAACAATAAAAGAACATCAAACATTAAATTGCATTAATTGTAAACCAAATCCAACATGAGCATTCATAAACATAAAAGAGACATGAAGGTAAAACTAACATCACAAACTAAGAGAATTAAAGTGTAGCAACAAGAAGTTATGAAGGAAACAAGATGAAAACAGCAATTGAACCTTAGATCTAAGATGAAAATAACCCTAAAAACCCTAATTCTAGAGAGAAGAGGGAGCTTCTCTCTCTAGAAACTAAACTACATGATGCTAATTCTACAACTAAGTACTCCCCCCTTGCCCAAGTTTGAATTCTGCATGAAATACTCTCAAAAACGAATTGGATTTGGGTCTGGGCAGCTCAGAAATCGCCCCAAGCGATTTTACTTTAATGAGGTCACGTGCGAACAGTGACGCGTACGCGTGGGTCACGTGTATGCGTCGCTTGGCATTTTTCCATCCACGCGTGCTCATCTTGTACGCGTATGCGTCGCCATGCGACATCTCATCCACGCGTGCGTGTTTGTCACGCGTGCGTGTCGACGAATGCACCCAAAATCCTTATTTTTCTATGAGTTCTCCACTTTGCATGTTTTTCTCTTCATTCTTTTGATCCATTACTTGCCTTACGAATCTAAAATCACTTAACAAACACATCAAGGCATCCAGTGGAATTAAAGGTGAATAAAAAGGGCAGAGATATTATCATGAAAATTACCAAGATTATTAATAGGAATTGAATTGTAAATCTTAGTTTCATTCAGTGCACCGCAAACTCTGCAGCGGATCACATAGTTCGGATTGTGGCAAGGAACAAACATTACTACAATAAATGACTTCAACCTTAAAATAGCCTCGATGTTCTAGTGTCAGAGGAGATGCCCACATCTCTTTAGTTTTCTCTTCTTTGCTAATTTTGTTTTTTTTTTGTTGTTCTCTTGTCACAAAAAAAAAATTAAACCAGACCATAATATTTTATACAATCATATTAAGTATATAATAATTAAATTTAATTATTAAAATTAAATATTAATATAAAATATATATTAAAATATAAATTTATGTAAAAAATAAATTAAATAATACATATATTTATATAATGATATATAGTAATTAATTTTAATATACACATAATATATTTCAAACCAAATGATGATGAGTTTAAATAAAAAGAATTGACTAATAATTAATAATTATAATTTCTGGCCTAAAATATAATAACTGATTGATCCAAGACATAAATATATCATGCGTATATATAATTAGTTGAATTTTGTGTTAGAATTAATATACTTTAAAAAATTAAAACAAAAAAAAAATGGAAAAAGGAAAACGTAAACTTAGTAAAACATACACGTGTGTACACTTGCTCTTTCTTTTGTTTGGTAACAACTAAGAAGAAGATAAGGCAGAAGGATTGGCCCTTCCTGTAGCTTCATCTCATCCATGTATCCAACCTCAATTATATCTAAATATCCAAATCAACCAATTGAATAAAGTTGAAATCTTATAGTAAAAAAAGTTGCAGAATGTATGCATAATTGAGAAGGGCTACTTGCAATAGTTATAGCCAACTAATTTTAGCTTGATTATATCCAAAGACTAAAACAAGGAAATAATTATTAATTTATTATAAAGCAATTCAACCCACCAAGAATAAGACCATATATCAATAATGAACGAACAAGAATTATTACTTGTTGGACTAATCAATCTGCCAATATTAAGAAAAAAGCTTGGCAGAGATTAGATATGTGGTGAACATATACATTTTTGTAGATATAATAGCAAATTATATATTTATGAATAAATTTAAAAAATGTAAAGAAAAATAAGATATTAATATATAGAAGATAAGAACTAATCTAAATGATTTATTTTGGCTTTATTTTGACAGAAGACAACCCTTATTATGTAAAATTTTCTTTTGTTTTCTTTAGATGTAAATTCATATATTTTAAATTTAGTTAAATTTATTTATGACTTTAAGTAACAAACTCATTATTATTGGTTATTCTCAATCTCAATGAAAAATATTAAGAATCTTAACTCCTCCTTTTAATTATCTTTCTAATTTTTAAATAAATAAAATTTAAATTTTTTCTATCTTTTTTATGTTTCAAAAAAATAA
>NC_029791.2:117122248-117128080 GCF_000816755.2 Arachis ipaensis
TTTATATTTATTCTTATTTTTTATTATATTCATATCTACTTAAATTATTTTAAATTTTGAAATAATTTTTATCAAGCATAATTATTTTAATTTGTGTCTGTTAAAGTCATTTTTATTTTGATTATCTAGTTGATATAGTCCTTGAAAATTTATTTTTTTCAAAAGTCAATTTTAATAAACTACTTTTAAAAAGATAAAAGTTGTACCAAATCAAACATCTGAAAGATTAATTGCATTAATTATTTTGTGATAATAATAACACTATTAGAAAAAATCTTTTTTAATGGCCATTTATTTTACTTTTAGCAACAATAAAAATAGCCGCTAATATATTTACTAGTAATTAGACATTAATTATTTTATGTTTTGTTGCTAAATCTTTTAGTGATAATTATACAATTGCCAGTAAAAATATTTTTAATAGTAGCAAAAAGTATATAATTATCATTATAACATATAATAAAAACGATAAATATATAATTACGATAAAAATATAAGTTAAATAAAATATATAATAGCTATTATATTATAGCTACCTATGATGCACAGACATTGACATGGACACAGGACATGACACGACACGGGACACATCGACATGCAAATTTTAAAATCTTATAAGACACGGGACACGCATACATATAAAATATAAAGTATTTTTTAGATAAATCTTAATGATATTTTGATATTTTATTGATATTAAAACATAAAATAAATTTTTTATTATTTTTAATTTCTTATTTTAATTATATAAAGTATTTAAAATATTTTTTGTTTTAATAAATAATAATATATATTACTTCTAAATTTATTTTAAAAATACATGTTAAGAATAAAATTGGATACGCTGACATGTGATAATATTTAGGTGTATTCAAACGAGTTTGGAGAAGAATTTTTTATTTTTTATTAAGACATTGTTGGACATAGCAAACACGTGTGTCGGACGAAATTTTTCTAAAACGTATCTGACATACAAATACAACAACTCAATAGAATGTCTGTGCTTCATAGATAGCTACTAAAAATTTAGACTTAGTAATTTTTGGTTGTAGCGTGAGGCAGTGGAAGTTGTGAAATTCACCATCACCAAAACCATCCCGAAATTTTTCCACAAAGATCCCATGACCCTGCTAGACCGAAACAAATGAACATGAATATTATTGGCCGAAACAAATCAAAACAAGTAACTTAGGTCCGCCAGAAAATTAATGATCAGGTTTCAAAATGGGCTTCTGATTTGAGTCTGGTCCAGCAGGTTGTGGCCCGGATCTTTGATCAACAAAAAAAATAGTATTACCAAAAACTATGTCAAAATCTCCACGTAGTTTTTTTTTAATTTAAATAAAAACTTTATAGTCTTATTTACTTAATTTATGTAACAATTCTGCTAAGTGAATAACGAGAGATGCGAACAATGTGAATAACGGATTGCATTTCAGATCCACTAATCATTCAATTTCACTTTCACCCTAAACCAACCACCTTTACCTAATTTCACTTTGACCTAATTACACCCCCTTCTAACCCAAATCCTTTTTTTACCGCAGTCAGCCGTCGGTCACCTACCTCAGCACACAGTCTCCTTCACCGGCGAGAAAGCTCCCAAGCGCTGCCGTCTCCTGCTGTCACCAACCCCGAGTACAGGTGAGTCATTCCGTATTAAGAACAAACATCTCATTTTGCATGAACAAACATCTCATCCGCATGCAAGACGGAAGACGAAGCTGGGCTGCTTGCTGCAGCGCGGTGGAGGTGAGGGGAGCAGAGGTAATCACCGCAGCGCGATGGAGGACGAAGCTGGACTGCTTGCAGCGGCACGATGGAGGTGCGACAAGGCTGGGAGGCCTGCAGCGATGGGCGGGATAGAGACGCGACGAGGCTGGGCTGCATGCGGCGGTTAGGGAGGCGCAACAAAGCACGGATGTGTGCGACAGTTGCAGACGCACGAGGAAGTAGGAACGCATGCGGTGGTTCGTGAGAGACAGCAGGGGGTTGTGGGGACTAGGGGTGGGGCACGGTGCAGGTGTGAGAGGAAGGGTTTGTAGTTGTTAAAAGTCAAATTCAAAACAAAGATTATATCTAACTAATTCAAAATTTATTTTTTAAAATTAAAATTAAATTTCTTTTTTTAACCTGTTGTTTACGTCGTTAAAAAAAATATTGTTCCCATATACTTTATTTTTATGTAATATTAGGAAGAAATACGTTTGTGAATGGGTAAAACACCTAAAGAAACCAAATGAAGAATAATATTATGTGATAGTCCCAAATGATATAATGTTACATGTATGTCCGATTTTGACAATGAAATTATTTAAATCGAAGCAGATCAACTCGATTTAAGCTTCCTCCATGTAAATCGAATTTAATGTATTCGATTTATCTATCCTCTATGTAAATTGAATTAATATAGTTTGATTTAGCCTTGCACCATATAAATTAAAATTAATCAATCCGATTTAGCACTTAAACCCTATAAATCAATATTAATGGATTCGATTTACGTGAATAGGATTTTGCATGATGTAAATCGAATTAATTACATTCGATTTATATATATATGTTGGTAAATGCTAAATCGAGTTACATTAATTCGATTTACTATGATAGTTACGTATATAAATAGGAGCTTATCGTGAATTCCTCATCATAGTGGGACTCATAATGGCTAGTGATGATATTTTTTAGTTCCGGTGCACTATAGAGGGTCGATTAAGAAAAAATGCGATCTGGAATAAAATTTACTGATAAGGATCCACTGAGTGTTTTTCTCAAACATTCTACGTGCTTCATCGAGTTTCAGAATAATAAAATCTAAAATTTGGGGCTGCATGGCATGAAATAAGTAGAGAGATTATTCTATAGAATTTCGATTTTCGTATTGTGTGATGGTGTGAAGTACGATTCATTCGTCAAAGACAATGACAAAGATTTTCAAGTTCTGTTCCATTGTGGTCATCAGTTTTCCGAGGTGAGGACCCATGAGCTATTGGCCAAGCTTGTAGATGTGGTATGTCGTTCAAGAGGTTCAAACCAGAATCCTCAACCTTCAACAATGGCTGCCTACTCTAGTTAAATGCCTGTTAGTGCCTCTTCATGACTTCATATGTGCTTGTGATTTCACCAGAGGCAGTTTTGGTTGGCTCCCTGTAACACCCTCACTATCAGAATGCCTGAATCCTCAATACTCAATAATGCTAACCACCTTTAGTTCAATGCCTCTTGGTGCCTTATCATCTGTGCCTGTGATTCCTCCTGAGGTAATTTTTGTTGCATCACCGTCCTTCGCAGCTGATCTATACTGCACTTGTGGCAGAGAAGTAGGTGATAACTGACCTTTCTATGAGATTGCTATTACGATAGACGGGACTCCTATTATAGTCCCGGTTTTCGAGGAGAGGGGAGCACCGAATGGTGTCGAGGATGTATTGCGGGATGATGATGATGATGATGATGATGATGTGGAGCCCACCACTATTGCTGATGATAGTGATGATGACATAACGATGAGTATTCCAACTGGGGGTGGTGGAGCATCTAGTTCAGCTGACTCCAATGTATCAATGGCATCGTTGAGCCACCTCTACTCACGCTGACTCGAACGTGTGCCGACACGACGTCTCCGCTCAATACAACGGTTGTCTGAAACATCAGGCACCTGATCCATCTCGAGGTCCCTTCTCACTCAATGTTGGCTGGTAACCTAACCACCTATGACCCAAGACATTATCAACAATGGCCATAAACTAAAAAATAGTAACACGCATAACAACTATAAACATTGAGTACCTCATCACCAACGGTCAATGAAAGACGTCATACCCATCGAGCTAAAAACCCGGGAACCGCCAAAAGATCCATGACTGGAGGAGCTGCAATGGACCGGCCAACTTAACCACGTGCCTGTTTGCCACACGGCACAAGCACCGATATAACCATAATAGAGCAGCAGATTCTCAGCTATATCTTCCCATGTCCTTTAATCTCGGTACATACGATAACCACCTAATATGCATGTGTGTGCTGGACTTGTCACTAAAGAGATGAGTCGATAATAGCATCATAACGTATGCTCTCGCGTGCCTCCTGACCGTCTCCTCATATGCTCTTTGGGAAAGGTCACTGAATGTCTCCTGCATCCAAGTGCACTTCACAGTAAACTTGTCGATGCAGTCCATCGGCAGCAACACACAATAACTCCTCGAACTAAGCCCATACTGAACGGTCGCCGTCGATGTACCGCTCAAAGTTTTTCAGACATCTACTGACGTACTGTCCATCAATTGGGAGCCCTAGCTGGTACACTACATCCTATAGCTTTATCGTGCACTTCCCAAATGACATGTGGAAAGTATGCATCTCCGGGCTCCATCTCTCCACAAATGCACTCCCTAATGGCTTATCTAACCTAAACCAGTGGTCGTTGAGCCTCGCGAGATAGGCTAGGCTGGCCATATGCAGGTATGGTATGATCCTCTCATCTAGGGGCATATCATGCTGTCACCTCATACTCATGATACACCAGTGGGCTACATGACGATGAAAAAAATTCTCTAAGGACCATAAAAATTTGGAAAAAAAAATCACCTAAAATGAATAATTCTAATCAAAATATACTTTCTGTAACCGATATTATTGCAAACTTCAACCTAGATAACCTAATATTTAAGAAATATATTCAATTAGATGAAACCAAATTAACCCAAATTAAATTAAATTCTAAGAAAACATAGTTAATTTAATATTTATGACAGAAAGCTAAACCTTAAACTATGGCTAAATAAATTTCAATAAATCAAATTAAATCCTTGCTAATCACATTTAATAATTAATAGTTCATATTTTTAAATAAAATAAATTAAATCATATTAAATCCTTGCTAATCTTCTTTTGCCTAATTAATATAACACTTGAGACCTAAATAACCTAAATCAATACTCTAACTATTATTTGAAGTTCAAAAATTCTACTAACGTGTTTAATCAAGTTCTAAACGATTTAATATCACTAACAATTCTTTATTTCTTAAAGAAAATAAATTAATTTTCTTATTCACTAACTTCTTCATGAACGCTACCAACAATATGGGCAACTATGTCCAACCGATAGATTTAATTCGGGTCGTCTTCCATTTTTTCAATTTGAATATTGTAGTATAGATATCTCTAGTGTGTTCGGATGTTGGGTTTTGGGGAGTGAAATTTGGTGAAATACTGAAATGTAATTTGAATCAAGTGAATTCGAATTCTATATATAGGGAACTCTATGCTAAATCGAACCTACTGGGGTTGATTTACTATTATAGCACATTGCTCATAAATCAAATTAAGTACATTCGAATTACTAAGGTGTGTAATTCGATTTCATTAAATTTGATTTAATAATAGTGATAAAACCATGGGATAGATCGAAACTGCTTTTATCGATTTACTGGGGAGCATAAAGCTATGGGTGACATTTCGAAATTCATTGCTTGGTAAATCAACCCTAGTAAATAAAATTTATATGAAACCCTACTAATTCGAATTTGTTTAATTCGATTTATATAAAAATATCAATGAAGACTTTCATGTAACGTTATTTGTTTTGGACTTTTACATAATATTAATTGCTGTTTAGTTTATCATATGTTTTATTCTTTGTGAATTATATTTCAATTTTAACAGAAACCAACCTTGAGCCAATTCTTTTCAGAATAAAAGTCAATTGTAAGTGAATCGGTAAAAAATTTAAAATGTTGGTAACTTATTGAATCGCTCTATTTTTTAGCAGTTAAATTATTTTAAATAGTAAAATATAAAAATTTTAAAAATATATTTTATATATAAATAT
>NC_029791.2:117128998-117133366 GCF_000816755.2 Arachis ipaensis
TCCATATTTTATAAAAATTTTAAATTTATGTATCTACATATTCTATATCATATTATATCTCATATCTGTGTTAGTGTTTATGTATAGTAGCTAATGACAAAGCCTTAGAGTGCTATTAATTATCAAAGTATCAAACCTTAAGAACCGAGAACTATATATATTTTTCATACCTAATTACCTTACCTACACGTACTACCTTTGTAATTAAGTAACTTATATATATGTATGTAGGTACGTAAGATCGTAGGGAATGTAGGTTGGTGTTCCTATATCTTCCTTAGCGTAATCCTTAAAATTAAATTAAAGAAAACAAGAAGTTTGGTCAGGCCTAATAATTTATTTTAAAAAAAATATATGAAAAAAGATAAACTTTTTGTTGATTAAGCACAAAGTTGTACTGATCATAGGTAAAACTTTGACATAATTCACATAAGATAATGTTAGAGGGAAAAAATAGCTCAATTCACATAATCTAATGTGTTTCAAAAGGTAAATTGGATTAGGTTATGCATAAATGTACTAAAATCTCTATCATCAATGCGATTTATACAAGGTATTTGAATTGAAAATGATTAATTTGCATTAGTATTTAACAATAAGAGTGTTCATAGATCGGATCGAATATTAAAATTTTTATCGCAAGATCCGATCCTATCCGACAATTTTTGGATCAGATCGAATGGTTGAATGTCTTTCAAAAAATAAATTAGAAAAAATAAACCAACAAAATTGAAAAAAAAACCCAAAAATAAAATTTTAAGTCAAAATTAAACATCGATGTTTACTAATAAAAAGAAAAATAATCGATTCTAATCACAATACTAACACAAGTATACATATAAAAAAAAACAACATGAAAGCAAGCATAATAAAGATGGTGAGAACAAAAGTGCAATATAACAAAATCAAGCAGCCAGACAAAGGCAAGCAGAACAAAGGGCAAAAACGAAGAAGTGCAGAGAACCAACGAAAAATACATATGAGAATGGAGAGCAACGGAACACCAGCGAGAACAAAGAAGGGAATCGACCAGAACAAAGAAACACAAAACTGGCAAGAAATTAGAAGTACAGAACTAAAAAAAACAAAGAAACACAGAATCAACGAGCTTTTTGGCGTGGCGAAGTATGAGGTAGCGAGTGGCTATAGACAATGAAAGTGGTGAGGAATCTTTAGCGTAACCGATGAATAGAGGGTGGACGATGGTGACAGCAATGAATCATGAGGAGTAGTGAGGAGGAGGAGCCATCCGACATGGTGACGCAAAAGATGAATGATGGTGGACAGTGAGGACTATGCAGAGGTAGTGAGGTGAGGGAGCGTAACTGGAAGTGGAAGGGAATGGGAAATAGGATTTCTGATTGGTGAGTGATGTTTGATTGTTTGAATTAAGGATACAGAATGTGTATATATTTTTATTTATTTATATTTTTTATTTTTATCCGAATTTGTAGATTTGTAAATTGGATCTACGGATACATATTTGAAATTGACTATTTGATTCTATTTATTTGTATATCGAATTGGATTGGATCGATCTAATAGACCTGCAAATCGGATCCTCAAATTTTGGATCAGATGTGGATATATACCCCAAGGATCTTACAGATCAGATCCGGATTTATTCATCCCTATTTCAGGATTTATCATCAGTCATAATTGTAACCACCTACTACAATTTATGAATTTTGGACTAAAAAGTGTTGAATCGTTGTGATTTATGAGTGAAAGAAAGGAATTCTAATGAGCTACCTTGATTTACGATAGCCACAAAAAAATGATAATACATTATGATTTGTTTTTATATCAATTTTCACCATCTGTTGTGACCATAAATAAAGAAAAAATATTTTCAGATGCAACACTTTCATTAGAATTCACCTCAAATGACAGAACATTGTTTATTTGTTTATTCACCACAATGGTGAAATTATAAAATCTATGGAGGAAACAACCTTTGACAGCATGTTGAAACTTTTGTTAATTTTGCTTTTTTTTTTTTACCTACAACACAATATTTTACAAAAATGGATCAATTTGGTCAAAAGCATGTTTCTATGATTTTGCGCAGACTTCTGATAGCATTGGATAATGATGTGTGCAATATAAGAGTTTTTCGATACACATTGACAATAAGATAGAAGTATTATTTTACTGTCAATCCAGGTTTGTGAAAATTTAGATAATTGAACTATTTGTAATATCTAAGGAGATATTTGTGAATGCTGGAAAATGGAAGGAAGTTGTGATTCATAATATGAATAAGTAAGATCACATTTATTTAATGTATAAAATGTGAACGATGAACATGAGACAACTATAGGAGATGATTCGTTGTTTGAAAAACTAGCAATTGTGTTGACGGAACCACTCATCCAACATCAACTAAACTATGAAACTTTTATGAAAGTCACAGATATTGCAGAAGATTCATTCAAGACAAGGAGGATGAAAAACTAATTATTTTATACGATACTAGTGACAACTAAGAAAGTGATCCACTCATATAAACTTGATATTCTACTTACGAGACACATCAATATCCAAATCCTTTTTCCCCATTAATTTAAGAGCCATGCAACAAGTTGATTACAATTGTAGTGAAGACTTACAACATTCAACCATCTGTGGAGTACAAGGTATTAAAATTCGACTAGCATAAATACCATGAAAAGTGCAGACAATATGGTCAAGGTTGTAACTAGTTGATCTGTCTCACTTTACAACTGAAAAAGTTTATTGAGAGATATACAAGTACAATGGTCAAAAAACATGTTTGGCTACTAATGTTTTAAGAGACCATATTGTAAACTCCTCACCCTCACTTTGTACTCCCCCATATCCTTCTCTCCGCCTCTGCCTCCTTTGGATATGTTACTCTTTCTTTCTCTAGATCTCGATGTCTTTCTCCTTCTAGATCTATTTTGATTTGTTGTTATTGTTAGAATTAAAAGATGTAGCAGTAGTGGAGTTGTGGTGTCAAATATTTAAGTTAACATAGGAGAAGGGTGGGATGACATTAAGGGTTTAGAGATTCAAATGGGTTGGTGGCAGTAGTAAGGAGTTGAAAGTTCAAATGAGGGATAGAGTTGGTTTGGGTAGGGTTGGTGGGGTGAGTTAAGATTGGATGGTGGTAAATGGTTGGGTGTTGGCGGTGGATTGAAATGACAGTTACAACAAGAGAGGTGGTGAAAAGTTAAGGTGGAGGAGTGACAGTAGTGGGTGCTCAGTAAAAACTGATGTCACGGCGATAATGACAATGAGGTAAGTGTAAAATTGAAGGATGAAAGGGATACTAAATGGGGGTTGCGTGATGGGAAAAGTGCGGTGGTGAACTAAATGAGGGTTGAAGAGAGAAAAGTGTGATAATGATAATGAAAAGAGTAAATGGTTATTTTTTACCATCAAAGATTTGTAAGCTAACAAAATTAACTAAAAAAAAAAAAACTAAACTAATCTTGGATCCATGAAAGATGAGTTCCATTCGACAAAAATAACCAATCATTAAATTGAGTTTCTACCTTTTAGAATTGATTCTATTAAATTTTTTCAGAAATTCTAAAATTACCCTTCTTATTATATTCTCCAAAATTTTTTAAAAATTTTTTACTGATGTTTTTTAGTCTTTTTCTTTTCCAAAAAGTCAAACTTTAACCATAATTGTTCTTTTTCTTTTTTTCTTTTTTCTCTTTATCATAATCACTATCCCGATTCTCATCATCATCATCATTATCATCTTTACCATCATCCTCGATGTGTCAAGGTAAAAATGCTGTCATAATAGTCACAGTAGTAAATCTGACATAGCCAAACATCGATTCGAGAAACAACATTGGCGAAGCATAGTTCCATGGTGTGAGGAAGCCACCATGAAAAAGATTCGCAGCAGAGATACAATATCCATGGAAGAAGGCACATGTGTGGCCTGAAACCTTCAATTCTGCTGAGGAGGTGCGAGAGTGATGATGGAGAGCGAAGGAGACAACAACGAAAAGGAGTGCAAGGGAGAGAAGAGAAAGGGAGATGCAAGCTAAGTGCAAGGGTGGAACGATGGTAGCTGGCAGTGGGGTGGGGGTGAGCAAGGAGTAAGGATGAGATGGTGGCTGGGAACGTGGTGACATCAGAGAGTGATGGAAGAAGTGGAGATGGGTACTGTAGGTAAGGAAGAAGGTAGGATTTGTTTGATATAGAAGAAGATGACACAATATTTTAATAATTGGTGATTAGCATGGCCTTTTTTTGTGTTAAAGAAAGGGGGCTAAGCCCAGACAAAGAAACGCCAAATAAAAACAATCAAAACTCAAGGGTTACAAGGCATTTTTCCGAGATAGTGCCAACCCCTTCACATCATCAAAGTTTAAACTTGTT
>NC_029791.2:117133436-117142335 GCF_000816755.2 Arachis ipaensis
TGGTACTTTCTCTCGCAAGCCAATCTATACAATGGTTAGCTTCTCTTGCTATGTGTCTAAAAACTATTTTCCAAGGTCTTTTCTTGAATTGGGCAATTTCTCTTGTTGCTTCAGTGTGCAGATTTGTTTTAATGCTACATTGATTTATTATTTCTAGCGCCTCCATAAAGTCTAGCTCGACTTCTATCCTTCTCATTTCCAGATTTGCAATCCGTGTATGACCCCTTAAAGTTATGCTTTTGTGAACGAGCAAATCCCAAGTGAGCCATGAAACCTCCAATTCATTCTCCCGGCAAGTTCTTAATAAACTCCCACACCCACTCTTTTAACTTTGCAGGTGAGATGAACCATTAGTGTTCAATTTGACCTATCCAAGTGGAGGTGGTTACCATTTAAAGTTTGTTCTTCTTGTCTTCTCGCGTTCTACCAAGAGGTACTTCTTTTGGAATTTTCTCTTGTAGTTGGCTATACATTTTCTAATAATCTGAACAACATTTAAAGGTCTATTAAAATTAGGATTATGCACTTCTATATTTCTCCATCTCCATAGTCACCAGCATCCTACCATAAACTCATCTTTTCATTCATTCTGAAAATTCTTTCCTAAATCATTCAACAGGTTTAATTCCATCCAAGATTGTAGAGAAACTAAAAGGAAAGGCACTATTTCAGATGGTTGAATACGTTTGGACCATATTGCTGTAGCACTCGGGCAGTCCCTCAAGGCTTGAAGTATGGTCTCTTCCGTCTGGAGGCACTTATGACAGAACGGCGATATTCTCATTAATCTAGCTTTCCTTCTTAAAGTCAAGAGTTTTTCATGTGCTGTCTGCCAGATAAAGGTCCATATTCTCTCTGGTCCTCTTCATTTCCATATGACTCTTCATATCTTGTTTTCGTCCTTATTCTGCCTAGTTAGCATTTTATAAGCTGATGAAACTGTGAAAATACCATCTGATTTATGTATCCAGCATAAGATATCTCTTCCTTTATCCTTATTTGGTGGAATTTTTATTTTTTTTTGTAAAGTACGGGTTGTAATGAATGGCTCCATGCTCAAAGTGTTCGATCCTCTTCGTTCACATAATCAATTATCTTTGCCCCCACTATTTCTGTAGGAATCTGGTTTACACTCTTCTCAATTAGGCTCCTAGTGTTAGGGATCCAATAGTCCTTCCAAAATAGAGCTTTGCTCCCATCCCCTACAATCCATCTATAATTTTCTCTCAATCTTGGTAACACTCTCCTTAGTTTCTTTTTCACTTGTGAATGTTTTCTATTCCTTGCATTTTCAAATAACTCATAAGTGTTGCCCCCTTCACTATGGGTGATAACTCTCATCCATAGTGCCTCTGGTTTTGTTACGATGCACCAGCAAGCTTTCATCATAATGGTTTCATTCATATATTGTAGACTCTTCATCCCTAATCCTCCCTATTCCTTTGGTAGATATAGAGTCTTCTAAGATATGTTGTGCATACGTTTTTGTTGCTGAAAATTCTCCTAAATAAACATGTGTTGTGCTTTCTCCACTTCATTGCATATTCTTTTTGGCAGCATTGAGTTTTGCATATCATAATTTGCAATAGGACTAAGCACTGCTTTAGCTAGAGTGATACACCCTGCTAACGATAGACATTGACTCTTCCATCCCTTAAGTTTTTCCTAGACTTTTTGGAGAACATGTTTGAATTTTTCTTTTCCTCGTCTATGATTAGATATCATAGCACTTAGGTACTTATCCGGACTTTAGTTCTCTTGGAATTGACAAATGTTCATAATGTCCAGTTTAATGTCATTCTTCACATTATTTGAGAACACCATAGCAATCTTTTTTTTACTCACCTTTAATCTGGATGCCTCATAAAATTTCTCTATAGCTTCCAAAATCATTATAATCTGATCAGTGTTGGCCTCCGCAAACACAAGGAGGTCATCCACAAAGAGAAGATGCGAAATTGCTGGCCCTCTCTTCCCCACAGTATTGGATCTCCATCTTCCTGCAGCGGCATACTCCTCAATTAACTAGGACAGCTTGTTTATCACAATGACAAACAAATAAGGAAATATCGAATCGCCTTGGCGAAGGCCCTTGGTGGGCATGAACTCTTGGGTTTTGTCCCAATTCCAAAGGAGATTATATGACACTGAGGTAACGTAGTGCATGATTATAGTTATAAGTTTATCTGGGAGGCTAAATTCTTGCAAATAGATATTTAGGAAGGACCATCGCACACAATCATAAACCTTCTTAAAGTTAAACTTAATCGCCATATACCCCTTCTTCCCTTTGCACCTACGCATAATATGATAAAGTTCTTTAGCGATCATAATATTATCTTGTATTTTTCAGCTTGGAACAAAACTCGACTGCTGAGGAGCAATGCTCTCAATCAGTGCTGGTTTTAACCTTTCTACTATGATCTTCGATAATCCCTTGTAACTCACATTACATAGGGAGATTGGCCAAAATTGTGAAATGAATTGTGGGTGGGAAATTTTTGGGATGAGAGTAATAATGAGCTCAGGTTCTCTCCAATACAACTGCATCTGGTTAAAAATATTTAACTTAATTCAGTCCCATTGGTCCTTGTAGAAAGAGGCTGGAAATCCATCAACGCCTGGGACTTTCAGAAAGCCTATATTGAAATAGGCTCTTTTAATTTCATTTTGGGTGGGTAGCAAGCCCATGTTTCGCCTTATCTCTTCCTTCAAAGGGGGGTAAGAATGTGTCATATTTAGAAATTGTGAGCAGTCTATCTCCTCTCGAAATAGCTCTTTATAAAATTACACGGCAAATCTTTTCAGTTCTTCTTGATCCTCTATCCATTCACCTTGAAAATTTCTCAATATCACAATTCTATTCTTCCTTCGTTTGATGATAGTCTTGTGTGATAATATCATGTATTGCAGTTACCTTCCACAATCCACCTCTCGCAGCCACATAGCTTCTTCTCGATTAAGTAATTTTTCGAGTTCTGCATTAAGTTGTTTCTCAAGTTTTTCCAAAAATGGGTTCTTGGAGTGTTCCTGTGCCCTTTGAATTTCTCCAAGTTTATTTAGCAACTTTCTTTTCTGCTGTCCCACATGCTCGAATACTTCTTTGTTCCACTTCTTCAAGTCATTAGCGATTAGGCCAAGAGCTTAACTGAGACTTACATCCTTGTTCCAGTTTTAATTAATGAAATCATCAAATTCCGGGTGCAACTTCCACATAACCTCATATCTAAACAGCCTATCTCTGCATCTCTGGTTTTGTGGTTCTAGAGTGAAGAGAAGTGGATGATGGTTTGATCTGGTTCTAGTAAGCACTTCAACTTTAGCCTCTTTAAATCTCATTCTCCAATCGGCATTGACCAGCGCTCTATCTAGACGTTTATACACCATTTCCCTTCCTTCCCAAACAGGTCCTCTCCACGTAAATCTAGTACATGCGTACCCCAAATCTATTAGGGAGCACTCGTTCATCCAATCTCTAAATCTTTGACATGCCATGTGATCCGTCTTTTCGCCTCTTCTTTTTTTTGTTAGGCAAGATATTTCATTAAAATTACCTATCAATGTCCACTCCTTATCCCTTCTGTTAGCTAAGATTTTCAATTCTGTCCACAAAGGTCTTCTAAGAATCTCCTGTAGACTCGCATATATTGCCATTAGGCACCAACTTTTCTTATAAGGCTACTTCACCTCCATATGAACAAACTGAGGGTGAAATTTAATTAGGCATATGGTTATGTTGGGGTCCTTTCAAAGCACACATATTTTCCCACTAAATCCATTAGCATCCTCTATAATATTATAGTCAAAACCGCACTGGTTAATAGTCCTCCTAGCTTACTCACCACTACATCTAGTTTCTTGTAAAATAGCTATATCAGGTCTATATATTCTCATAAATTCTTTTGGGAGCGAGAGATATAATGCTTGAATCGCTGCACCTCTAAATTATCATGATTAACTAAAATAGAAGGAAAAAAACACTTACTGCTCCATCTACATCTCTTCTTCACCAAGGGAGGTCTCCTCAACTCGATCACCAATCTCATTGGCATTCCTCTCACTACTTCCATACCTCTATCTCTATTCTTCATACATATTTTCTATGTTCCTTCGGAACACCTCCTCTTTATGGTTTTTCGCTGCTTCTACCACGATATCTGTGTCAATTGAGTGGAGGTCTGGTGGGTCTGGCGCTTTGGGGGACCCTTACCCTCTTTTATCATCACAGTCGCAAGGACATAATTCTCTTCCATTGGTATTCCTTAAGAATTCATAACCACTGCATTGCTATAGTTTTGAGAGTGTTGGTTGTTCATGAGTGTATTTTCATGATTTGGGCTTTGGTTTGATCTTTAGATGGGCTGGTTTTAGTTGGCAGTGATTTGGGTCTTGGATTGTTCATGTTGGTTTGTTTAAATGGGTTTTTGGGACTTGGTTTGGACAATTTGTTGGGCTTGTTGTGTCACTGTTTTTTGAGCTTGCTAGTTTTTCATTTTTTTTCTCTAAATGGGTTATTGTTTTTGGCATTGTGTCGTATGGGTAGAGGTACGATTTGGGAAGGGCATCAATGATGGTCTTGGATTATCTTGATTTGTCATTTCTGGGGGGACATTCTGTTTTTTCAAATGATTGATATCAGTATCACAATGATTTTCCTCATTAAGAATTGCAAATCTCATACCTGACGTTTTGTGTGTGACCGTTTTATCAGCATCCCCACTACTCTTTCCATTCGTCTCACTCACCTTTCTATTGTTTGATTTCTTATTGCTTTTGCCACGTGTAGTATGCTGCACCACCATCCAAGGGCCAAAAGGTTCTTTCGAGCTTTCATTTTCTTTTATGCCCTTATCCAAAATAGTAATTCCTTATTTACCATTCTTCTCCATCCCTCTAGTTGTACTCTCCATGCTTCTTTCCTAGCCCACCTTACTACCTCATTCGCTGCTTGAGCTTCGTCGGTTACTTCTTCTTGTGGCTTCTTGAAGCAGTGAGCTCTCTCGTGCCCCACAATGCCACACCTGAAACATATATCATAGAGACCCTCATACTCCATAAGATAACTTACTCCATTAATAGAATATTGAGCAATAATAGACTGGGTAAGGTCCAATTCAACACACATTCTTGCAAATTTTTCACGACACTTCTCAGCAATATTGGAGTCTACCTTTAAAGTTCTTCAAATTATATTGCCAATTTTCTCCAAAATCTCCTTCTCATAATACTCTATAGCCAATTCCGGTAGTCGTACTCATGTTGCCACGTATCAATACTAGCCTCCTTTGAATTGAAGTTTGGTTTTCAAAATCTAATGGAGAGGTAATGATCGAAGATCCTCCAAGGGCCTTCTGTTAAAGCATAATCCAATTCCTCTTGGGAGAAGAATTTGATGAGAAAAAACTCATTTTCTAGGTCGATGACTTCTATGCTCCCTTGCTTACCCCATATGGATTCTAGCCCCCTTGGTAGAACCTGCAAGGATATTCTACGGCCCATCAACTTCACAATTAACGTATCCCACCAAGGGTGCCTCAACTTCTTCATCGCAACCTCACTAATAACAAAATTGTATATTCCGTTCACCTTTTTCACTTTAATCTCTGGGTCACAGCTCTTTTTTCTCTGTCAGTCATTGCCTTTTTCTCCTTGAGTCACCTCCATTTTTCCCCCGGAGTTTTCAGATTCTGACAAACTATCATCCTCCTCAAGAACCACTAGTGTACGTCCTCCTTTCACTATCTCACTAAAGGAGTGCTTTTAAATATTCTCTGTTTTGTTACCTCCCTCCACATTCATCCAACTTTCTTCTCTTGGAACTAGAGAGGTGTTTCCGGTGAAGCCTTCACCAGTTTCCTCTTTTCTTACTTTCTTCACTGAGTGTAGCTGCCTCTCCTCTATGCTCTTTTTAATGGGATCATAGCTCCTAGAGTGTCGTCCTCGGACAAAATCTTCTTTTATCGGTGGTTTGGCCGAAAGTCAAAATTGGTTAGATGAATTAGCATGGCCTTTAACTCACTATTTCGATCTTGCTTTTGACATTAGCCTCTTTTCAATTACAGAGAATAACAATGTGAAAGCAAGCTTGTAATTTATTTTTTAAAATTCTAATCTTTAATTGTTGGTCATTTTATTTCTTTATTTCTTTTTCTTTTTCTCTTTTCTTAAGCTTTCATTATTTGATCTTTGAATATTATAGAATTTTTATGATTTTGGTTTTTCTCTCTTCTCTAGTTACAATCATCTACTTCACATAGAAGTTGAAGTGTGCAAAAACAATTTATATTGATTGTTGATTTGCAGTACTTATTTTTTATTGAAGATAAATATTTTTATTAAGAAGTTGAAGATGATGATAGAAGGATAGTTTAAAAATTTATCATGCTTTTTTAATATAGTCAACTTTAACTTTAATAGTTTGGTATTTTTGATGTAAGATTTGTTTAGTTTTTTTTTATTAATTTTGTCATTGTACGAATTTTTTATGGTTAGAATTGGATATTTACTCTAATAAAAATAATGATTATGTAAATAAAATTATTAAGAAGAATTCGATCATACGATGATTATAAAAAATTAACTATAATAATATAGTTAAAACTCATTAAATGGGTTAACTATCAATTTGGTACCAAAAAGATTTAGTCATTGACAAAATTTTTTTTAAAAGATATTATCGACGAAACAGTTCTTAAATAATTTAAAAATGTGACAAAAATAATTAATAATTATTATATTTTTTGTAAGTGACAAAAATTCTTTTACATTTAGCAAACGGTTCATTTGATCTGAATTTTTGTGCCAATATTTAAATAAATATTTAGAAGGTGTACAAAAAACTTCAAAACAAAATTTAGTCTCTAAATTTTTCTTTTCATTTTTCAAAAAAAATGTGGTGATTCATAATAAAAAATCTTTTAAAAAATTTATTTGACATAAAATTAACAAATTTTAAAGATAAAAAATTTTATTTTTTAATAATAATTACAAAAAAATCGTATCAAAATTTAATCTCTATATTAGTTTTTGAGAATATATATTTAATATTAGACATTTTTATCGCATTTTAAAATTATTTGAGTACTTTTTGTCAATAATAAAATTTAAGTGTATTTTTGTCAGTAATAAAATTATTCGAATTAATTTTTGGTGGTTTACCAATTTAATTCTCAAGAGAATAGAAAAATTAATATGAAGAGCTTGTTTAGCCACAATAAGTTTTTTTTTGGTGACTTGTCACAATAAATTAATAATTAGGAATTGTCATACCACCATATTTTCGTTTATATTCTACCAATAAAAATTAGACACTTATAAATAATTTATAAATTGATTGAATTAATAATAAATACAAATTTAAATAGAAGACATGTGTCCAATTCTTATTGATGAGATATGAATAAAAACATAATAGTAAAACATGTTATTTCTTTTCCAACTCAAGAGGTAAAGATACCTCCTTAAAAAAAATTAGTAAAAGAAAAAATGTTTAAAATCATTTTCCAACTAAGAAAACTAAAGAATATTACAATGGTTTTAACATGTCTAGAATCATGAAAGAATAATATATATTTTCCCATTAATACTTTATTAAACAATGGAGAAATTTATTGATAAGGTATGCATATGCATGGAGTTAGCGTGAGAAATGTAATAACTTTTTTATTGAAGGATCATGGAGGGCTCGTGCAGCAGAAGAATTATAATTTAGGGTTATGATTGCACAAAATAATTTTGAAGAGCAATATCATTCTTATTGTAACTTTTATTGCTGAGTAAATTATTTAAAATTAAATAAATTAAACACTTAGAATATTTTGTAATATTAATTGTTCTTATGACATTTTAAATATTAATTTCCTAAGTAGCTAATTAAACAAAAACACCGCAGTGTACGTACATAAGAAAAATTATATAAACCGTTGTAATAATAGTATAATACGCCGCCTTCTAGAACGAATAGAAAAATATTCTAATTATGCATTTGTATAAATAAAATTTAACAATATACGTGGAGGTAACTATGGAAACAAAAGTAAATTTTTATTTTTGTTATTATTTTTTTTCTTTCGTATAATCATTAATTTTTTTATTCTAATTTAAATAATTAGAAAAGTTAGTGATCAAGTCACTTAAATATATTTTTCTTTTTTTATTGCAAAACGTGAAAATATTAAAAATAAAAAATTTTAACTATCAAATTATCAATATTCAATCAATCTGAATGATATTAGATAGATATTACAAATTTTTTTTAGATTTAGTACAGAATAGATAAACCTGAAAAATCAAGTGATGACAAATAATTTAAACCACAAGTGAACAAGAAGAAATTGCACACACGTTGGGTCTCTCTCTAGATAAGTTGACAATTTACATGTAATATTTCGCCAGAAGTCTTGGGCCACTCGTGCGTTAACAATGTATGATTTGAAACTGACAAATTGTCTCTTTGTTCCTTCAACATCAAAACATTAATAATAAAACCCAAGATTTTGACTTGGTTTAAAATGGCTTCTAGATAAGTTGCAACGTTTTCTTAAAGGGTTTTGTTAAGTAATTTTTGTGTACTCAATTTCTTGTAGTCTGTTTGGTTCTATTTGTTGGCAAGTGGCAACTACAAAAGAATTTGACGAATGAAACAAGCGCATGCGTCAGGCATAAAATTTCTTTGATATTTTATTCTTCTCCAAAAGTTTTCTAACCCCAAAAATTCTGATTAAATATTAGCTACTATGTAGCTTATTTGGTGGAGAACTAACTTTGTAGATTAACCAAAAATATCTTCGGTTGAAACTTGAAACATTGAATATGAACCTTTTGTAGTAAAATTCGGAAAGATATTTTTTTTAAAATTGTACTTATTCTATTTGCACAAAATTGTCTTCGACAAAATAAT
>NC_029791.2:117142836-117146770 GCF_000816755.2 Arachis ipaensis
CCAAAAAAATAATTTTATATAAAATAATAAATAAATTGTAAATAAATACTCTAAAACATAATTATAATCTAATATAAATTTTAAAATGTCTTCTAAATATAAAATACTACATCAACCAAAATCTAATGGAACCTTTGATTTCATAATTATTAACAATTTATCATTCATTAGTCATTATATTACTATTGAACTCATTAAGATAGTTACAAAAAACAAAACAAAAATAAAGAATTAACCAAACCAATAACAAATATTTGATCATATACTTAACTAGTTAATTGAGTTAATTCAATTCATTTATTACTTCATTGAATTAAAAATAATGAACACAAAAGGCACAACAATACAGTAAAATTCAGAGTAGAGAAGAACGAGCACAACAACAGTGGGCAGAGATAATCAATAATCATTCAAAGTGGTTCCTGAACAAAATGTTCATCAGACTCTATAGGAGAGGGAACAAAAACCATTTCATCAGGCTCCTGAGAAGGGTAGCTTGCAAAATCATATAGTTTCTCTGTCAATGTAGTGCACAAACACAAAAGTTAAAGCACTTACAAGACAGAGGTTATATGCACAAACATTTAATCAATAATCAATAATCAGTAAATCAAAATAATAAAACCACAACACAAAACAGTAGCACAGCAAAATCAGAGCTAATCAATAATCAAATAATCGTTCAACAAAAATTAAAAACACAAAATATCTAAAAATAAAAAGCCAACATAAAAGTTTGTTATCAATCATCAAAATTTTTAAAAACTTAATCTAAGCATAATTAAATCATAAACCAATGAATCATTAAGAGTTTAAGAGAGTCACAAACTCACAATATAAGCATAATTAAATCACAAAACAATAAAACACAAAACAGCACCTCAACAGCAGCAACATACCCAAAAAAACCAAAGAAAACCACAAAATAGTAAACACAAAGCAGCACATCAACAGTAGCAGCAGCACATCACTATCAAAAAAATTCACAAAAAAGTAAACAAAAACAAATTCATCGCCAGCAGGCAGCAACATATCACAACCCCCAAAAGTCACAAAACAGAAAACACAAAACAACAGCAGAGAGCTAATCAATAATCATTAATCAGATAATCATTCAATAAAAACACAAAATATTCAATAATCATTCAACGACTTCTGAAGAAAGCATAAAAAATTAAAAAAGATGAAGAACGAGTTAGCTCTGAGTCAATGACCTTCGATTGCAGAGGAGGACGGACGGCGACAGATGATGGCGACAAGATTGCAGAAGTTCAAGGTCATCTTCCTCGGCACACTGATGGCAGAGTTCCGCAACTAGTGCTTTGTGATGCGGTTAGCAGAACGAATTGGGGGTGGAAAGTGAAAGATAAAAATTTTTCAACAAAGTTCACAGTTCACAGAAAAATCAAAAATCATAAATCACAGTTCACATCTCACAGAACTTCACAAAATCGAAAAATTATTCAATTATAGTTAAAGAAAAATTACATCGAAGCTAGAAGAAGCCTTCAACGGAGCACGCAAGAGGGAGACACGGAGACAAGGCGCACCTTTGAACGGGCTTCGATCGGGACAATGGCTGCGGTGGAACAGAGCTAGCACCGGCGGCGGCGTGGCTGCGCAACGGAGGCTTCCACGTTCGCATGGTGGCTGCGCGATGGAAGGGAAGGAAGGTTGCAACGGCAACTGTCGCTGGCGGTGGCTGCGATTTCGAAGGCTGAAAGGAAAGCTGGCTGTGCGAACGAAAAGCTAGCTGAAAGGAACTTGCGACGGTGAGTGACTTCCACAGACCTTGCGACGGCGGCAATGGCTGGACGGAGGTTGCGCCGGAAGCTCGAGGTGGAGACTGGGAAGTGGGAACTGAGAGCGAGAGGTGAGAGTGGAGGGCTGGAGAGGAGGCTCTGTGAGTCTGTGGGTGTCTGGGTGAAAGACTAGGGTTCCTCTTTTGGTTCCAAGTCAAAATGCAGCGTTTTTTTTTTTTTTTGCTTAATTTCAAAAACCGGCTGGGTCAGAGGTGAGAGTGGAGGGCTGGAGAGGAGGCTCTGTGAGTCTGTGGGTGTCTGGGTGAAAGACTAGGGTTCCTCTTTTGGTTCCAAGTCAAAATGCAGCGTTTTTTTTTAATTTCAAAAATTTCAAAAACCGGCTGGGTCACAGTTCGGTTTGACCGACCGGTTCCTGGCCGGTTCGACGGTTCAACTCTGATTTCTAGATTTGACGGTTTTGTCTTCTGCCCGAATCGTATTTGGTAACAGTTTTCGGTTCAACCGGTTCGATCGAACAGTTCAAATCAGTTTTTAGAACATTGCAATATAGTCTAAAGAAGAAGAGTTGAATTTATGGGTTTTTTTTCAATTTATTCACTTTAATTTTAAACTAGATTTAGAATTGAGTTGTTGTTGAGTCTGCCATGTTAATAATATAGGAGATAATTTTATTTTGTCTCTTCACGATTGATCAGAAACAGAACAAATTCATTATTTTTAGATACTCTGAGTTACTGTAACTTCTGTGAGATAGATTGAGTAGGAAACAATTTTGTTTGTCTCATATCGAATGTAAAACAGAAACATAACAAAAAAGAGAAAATGACACAATCATATATCCTGCTTCAACCACCTTGTGCAATGTGACCTATATCCAGTCTCCACCACAACTATGGTGGAATTTTCATTATCTTTCACAAAGATTACAATTACCAATTATTTAGGATTCTACTCAATCCTATCTAAGACAAACCAAACTTCTACCCAAGTTTGATTTGGCTAGATTCACTCTCTAGACTTTCAACCACTAAGTGTTCACCCACCTTAAGAAATTCTCTCATATCATGAATACAAAACAGAAATACATACAAAAAGAGATTGAAATAATTTTCTAATTTTTCTCCAAGATTTTACCCTCTTTGCCTTTTTTCTCATTGGCAATACCTCACATAATGTCTTTTTCTATTGATAAGAAATAAAAAAAAGATAAAAAAAATAAAATATAAAATTCAATGTAAAACCATGAAAGAGAAGAATGTTAAGCTCGAAAGTTATGAAGATACAAATAGTGTGCTCACTCTCTTTACTTTAATTTCTGGCCATTTATTATTTTTAAAGAAGAGTAAAGCTTCCAAACGTGAGCTTGATTGAACACCTTTGACTTTGTTTTTCTTCTTCAAAATTCAAATTAGAGACACAGAGAAGAGGTAGGATAGTAGCAGTGATTAGAGTTAGCATTCATCCTTACCTAGTTGCTTCTCTTTCTTTCTTTTTCTTTTGGCTTCAAGGATCTAAGCCATTTATCCATTCTTTGACTCCAAATTTTGTTTTTGACCTTTGATTTGTAGTAGTAATAATACACAACTTTCATTTTCTTCATCTTACTTGAATGGTGCATGCAGGAGGAAAACAGCTTCAACAAGTTATAATGAAAGCACAAAGATGAAAATGCTATGTTGACCTTTTTTTTGATTCAACCTTGATTTAGATTTTTGTTTTTGCCACTAGCATTTGACTTTTCTTCCTCTTTTTTTGTTGCTTAAATTTGGTGATACCTTTTTCATGTTGATGGAATCCTAATCTAAGTTTTTCTTTCTTTGCTTGCTTTTAAATCTTTTCATCATTGATTTAAGGTTAATCACATCGGTAATAATCAGAAGAGAGATGAGAGTGTTTGATCATTTGGTTATCAGTCAGAGAGAAGAAGAGTGTATTGTTAAGATGATTTGAGTCTGTTGTATAATAACCAAATAGATTACACACACTATTGAGCTTGTTTTGAGTATTTTTTTTCTGCACAATGAACGCACATAGCACAAACAATTTTAGGTTTGCAGCCCAAGACTATAATTTTAGTCATCATCAAATTATTTTTTTTATTTTCTCAAACTTCACATATTTTTATTTGATAAAAATATTTTTAATTTATTAAAATATAAAATTAGTAGATT
>NC_029791.2:117147351-117149317 GCF_000816755.2 Arachis ipaensis
ATATTTTTGTTTTTAATAAATTTTAATCATTAAATCAATTTTTAAATTTTTATTTCATTAAATAAACCAATCCCTACATTATATTATTCATCTTTATAGAATGATTGATTTGAATTTTAAAAACTTTTGAGGAATGTTAGATCTTCTATTGAATAATAATAGATACTGATTTGTCTAACAAAATAAAAAGTTAAAAATTAATTTAATGATTAAAATTTGTTAAGAATTAAATTGTCTCACCAAAAATTTTTTAAGATCAATTTAAAATATTACTCTTAAAAGTGATGTGTGTTAAGTTATACCGATCAACTTTACGTACGCTAAGAAAAGTACCTATTAAATAACAAAATTAACGTTATATCCATAAAAAATTAATTTCGTGTGACAAAAGTACTCAAATTCTAAATTTTAGTTGATTTTTTAATAAAATTGTCAAATTATCCGACGTTTTATTTTCAATCTCAACTACTCCACCACCATCTCCTCTTTCGCAATGCTACTGTTCAATAGATGACAGAAGAAAAGGAGGACGATGGAGATATAGGTTGGAGAGAGACTACGAATGAGGTTTGCGACACTGGATGAGGGAGAGTGTGAATGAATGTGAGTATTTTGTTATGTGTGTATGGGAATACATTGGGTTAGGGTAATTTAAGGTTTTTATTGGTATATTAGTTCGGTTTGATTTGGTTTGATTTAGGTTTTCTTTTGTCAGAATTAAAAACCAAACCAAACAGCAAAGAAAACGATAAAAACACAAATTTTTTATCTTTAATTTTTTTTAATTTTCTCAAATTCGATTAGTTAGTTTTATCGGTTTAGCTTGATTTTGAACACCCAAATTTTCATATCACGTTTAATAATATGGCAGATAAAAGTGTGTTAGCTTGATTAAAAAAAATGAAAAAAAAAAAAAAAGAATAACAACATTACAAGAAACATTTATCTCTTGTTGATGGTTGATGTTGATGAGTATATATGTACCTTATTTCCTTGATGAATACGTAACACATTTATCTACCATCATATCATAAAGTCCACGAAGAAGCTGTTTTCATTTTTTTCTTTTCTTTTTTAAAATTGGCTGTGAAATGCAAGGTGAGAAGTGAGGCGGAGAAAATTGTTAACTAAAAAATTTGAAAAGTTATGCAAATTACTTGGGAAAGGATCCAAGATCGAATAAGAAAACAACCTAAGTGTAGGAGATCACCAAGACAAACATAATTTGTTTAATTGAATTCTTGATATGTCATTCAAAGTGGTTTCCTTGCCACGCAAGAAAATTAAAGTTAAAAATTGAATTTCGCATAAAAGTACCATTAACTTAAAGGTATATTCGTATGAGGATATATATATTTAAGAGGAAATATTAGAGTCAAATATTAGGCATCTATAGAAATCTAAAATCTTACAGCCATATATTAATTTTCTCAGTATTTGGCAATTCAATGTTGCTATCAACGGAGGAAGATTAATTGTTAAAATTGTCTAATAATGATGATGATGAGTTGTTTTTTAAGGTCCAAAAACATTGCGAAAATGATGTGATTGATGATAGAAATTGGTCATTGGGGCAATGACATGTGCCATGACTTATATATATATATATAGTGTGAGTGATGTGCATAAATATGTTTATTGGAAACTAAAAATCTCAAACGTCACCAAACTATGAAATATTGAATGGACTTAAATTATATCATTTATGTATCCTTCGCTTTCAGCTAAGAGTAATGGAAACCCACTCAACCACATAAGCCAGTTGGCATGCACAGTTGAACAGCTTAGACACAATCAATAAAAACCCTCAAAAATTGCATATGAATATATGATTAATGTGTTGCTATGAGATTAAGGAAATAAAAAATGTTTTAGAAACAATAAAAATCATCGGTTTAAAGTAATTTAAAATGATCTTATTTTATATTTTTTAATTATTATTAAAATAGTTGAATTATGTTAAATT
>NC_029791.2:117157549-117164162 GCF_000816755.2 Arachis ipaensis
TATTATATATAGCTTCTTTGTTATCTGATGGAAAATTAAAAAACTACTCATGTAAATCTTAGATTTCTATACATGTTTTGATTTAGAAAAATATTTGGAGTTAAACAATATTTTTTATTAATATTAGTCAATATTTTTAGTTAATATCTTATTTTTATACTATTAGAAATCAGAGTTTAGTATTTAAACATGTAAAACTTAATACTTAAGATATAGAATATTATTTAAAATAAAATTATTAGTCATGTAACATTACTCTTTAATTTAAAATAATAACTTAGTTCCTGAAAAATATATAAGGTAAAGACTTCGGTATAATATTTTAAGATTTTTTATGACGCCAAACAAATTCAAATTGTAAACATTATTCCTCCATTAAGCAAACAACAACATATCATATAGATAGTTTCTTTTGACTCACATCAACTATGAAATTGACTCTGTTTTTTCACCATTTTAAGTTGTTATTTAGAATTAATTATGAATAAACTCCTCTAGTATTTTTGTTGACGACAAAATCTAATAATGATATTCAAGAAGTACTGGAAGATCGGAGCAAATATTAGTCTTATTTGTTCAAAGTTTAAAACTTAACGAGGGAGCAAATGACCTCATTCAACCAACCAAAATTGTTCTAAAAGCCAAAAAGAACATATCACTTTAACGAAGAGTGTTAGGGGCCAGCAGATTTAGTGAATTGTAGTCATCAACTAGCTATCAATAGTATATTTAATGATGTGAGATTTTATCTAATGATAGAGAATTACTCATTTTCCTTTTGCTGGTTAAATGCTGACCAAATTTTAATAAATCTGCTGGCCCCTAAACTTTCGCCACTTTAATTGTGTAGTGAATAAATGGGAAGGCACTCAACATAATATATATAATAACTGATATTAACATATACCAACTAAACTACCCATCTCTCTCAGAAGCTACACTTTCATCATGCTATATATGTTGCTTGGAGAACATTCAATATTATGTCTTACTGTCTTAGTATTATTATCGCTATTTCTCATCAAAGTGGGTTCTCACATACTTATTAAATTGGTACATTGAATACATAGATACTCATTGCAACAATTAAAAAAATAAAAATAAAAAAAGAGAAAAAAAAAATGAAACCAACATGTTAATTTCTTTACTTTTATGTATCTATATGTATGTTTAAAACATGTATAAGAATCACTACACAAAAAAAAAAAAAACGACAGATAGCGGTGGATTTTTAGCATGGAAAATGGTGGTAGTTGATGCGGCAAAAAAAGAGGTACTTCCAATAGTTTATTATTTTGCGGTGGTTATTACAGCGGTTAATTCAAGATATTTTGTTGGTGGCGGTTTTCTTTCAACTGTCGCAATATGTTTTTAACTCAAATTTCTTTTTTAAATATTGACGTGTAAAATCTACTTAAGTTCTTACTATTTTTTAAAAAAAATATGTTTTAAACACTGTTACTTAATGTGTTACATACATTTTTGGATTTGTATTACGTAAAAAATAATTAATGAATTAAAAAAATATTTTGATTAATCATGTGCACAAATTTACGAATTTGGTTTTCTCGTTTACTATCAGCACCTTTTGACTTTGCATTCAAGCATAAACGCCAAAGAAAAAAATAAGTCAACATTTGAATTTATAAAATCAAAACGAAGTTCAATAGAGCATAAATATCAGAATTCTTAAAGTAGACAAACATATAACGAGTCAAAATTTCTCTTCAACATCGTATTGACCTAGCCAAAAATACTCTGTCAGAAATTCACGGCAAAATATCAACTAGCAGCGGTTATTCCATCAGTTACTATAAACCGCAGCTAAAGGTTTTGCCGCTCCCTATCTTGGAGCGGATTGGAAACCGCTGCTATCCGTTCTGCTTAACCGTCGGCATCCGGCTCCAGAACTGCTGCTATTTGTCGAAAGTGGTGTAGTGAATAAACACCTTTCTCAAAATGGATGAGAATAGATATTCCAAGTGATCAAGAAGGTACTTGGGGAATCACTACAAAAAAGTTTTAGAATAGCGACCGATATAGAATTTCAAGGACAAAAAAAAATTTGGTTGCTAAATCAGTCACTAAATTACAATCAGCGACCGATTTTAGTGACAAAAGAAATTGGTCCTAATAGCGACCAATTTAGTGACCAATAAATTTTTTATACGAACAACATAAAATTGGTTGATAAAATCGATCACTATTTTTTAATTTAGCGACCGAATTAGCAACCGAAATAAGGAAGTAACACTTGGGATTGTTGGTCACAAAATTGGTCGCTATTTTTTAATTTAGCAACCGATTTTGCAACCAATAGAGAAATAAGCTGAAAAAGGTTGGTCGCTAACTCAGTCGCTAAACTGGTGGTCGCTAAATTGGTTGCTAATAGTTAAGATAGCGACCGATTTAGCAATCAACTATAAATACAAGTTTAAAACGATTGGTCACTAAATTGGTCGTTATTTTTTAACTTAGCGACCGATTTAGTGACCGCTTTATAATAACGTTATCACTAATCGGTCGCTAATTTAAAATAGGTACTGAATTACTCTACCCTTCCGTAACCCTAACTCAGGCTCACCAATCACCATTCTCACCTTCTCAAACGATTACTGAGCTACACTTCTCCCCCCTCCACCACAGATGTGACCACAGCCAGAAGCACCGCACAACACAACACCCTCTCCATTCGCGATGTCGTCGTCTTCTGAGTTTGCAGCTCCATTCGTGTCGTCGTCTTCTTAGTTAGCGCCGCTGTCGTCTTCTGAGTTTGCAGCGCCAGCATCGTCGATTGAGCTCGGAGCGCACCGTCGTCTTCTAAACTCACAGCGCCGTCATAGTCGTCTTCTGAGATTTTGGTACTGTCGTTGTCGTCTTCATCAATTTTTTTTCATGTTTTTTTGTTCTACTTATAAAATTAATAGTGATAGATCACATTTTATTTTTTTAAATAAAAAGTTGTTTGTGGATTTACTATTATTAATTTACAATATATATTCTAGTACTTATTTTGGGATATTTTTTGTAAGAGTATTGATATTATTATTATTATTATCTGGATTTAATCATAAATCTTAAATAGAATTGTAAGGATTATAAAAGTTTAATAATTTTAGTTAATAACACACATGACTGGATTTTAATCGGAAATAATGATAACAGTAGATAATAATATTCTTGAATTTAATAAAACTATCGAATGAATTCCGTTGACTAAATTCTCATTTTGGTTCCTGAGATTCACGCGATTATTCAATTTGGTTCTCGAAATTCAAAATTACCTATATTAGTCTTTAAGATTTAAGTTCGGGCACCAATATGGTCCCTCAACTCTTTTCGGCGATGATTAGGCAAACAGAGTGCTGAAATGACACCTTTCCTACCACGCTAGATGATGAGTAAACGACGTCGTTTACTCTTGGTGCCCAACAAGTCAGAAATGAAGAATAGTGGAGGTAGAGAAAAAGAAGAATACTTTATTTTGGGTTTTCATCGTTTCTTCTCCTTTTATATACAAAGTGACGACGTTTCTGACTTGTTTGGGTGCCAAGGGTAAACGACGTCGTTTGCTCATTATCCAGCATGGTAGGGAGGATGCCATCTCAGCATTCCGTTTGTCTAGTCATTGTCGAAAAGAGTCGAGGAACTACATTAGTGCCCAGACTTAAATATAGAAGACCAGTATAGATAATTTTAAATTTTGGAGACCAAAATAAATAATCGCGTAAATCTTAAAGTCCAAAATGGGGATTTAGTCCCTCATAACTCAATAATTATCCACTAGTGCACGTATATCTTTTTTGGTGCAACACCTGAGGTGGGTCTCTCATGCCATACACGGTAATCATTCTTTGTGGCCCGGAACCGTTTAAGTATATGGTGAAAGAAACAAATAATATTATTCCAATGCATATTGTTTATATGTAATATAATATATATAATCTATATAACTTGAAACAAGTTATTAAGCATTATTTGAGGAGGAGTTTGCTTTCCTCTGATTAATCTACTTATCATCAACAACCTCATAATGGTAAGGGGCCAGACATAGGAGAGAGGAGCCGAAGTTCGGAGTTATTCAAGTCCCTACATAATTTATTAACTAGATTTATTTTTGTGTAACGGATCTATAAGAATTTAGTTTAGTTTTTCTATTTATTTTTTTTTGTTTGTTTTGTTCTTGATAGAGGTCTGGTCACTATAGTTCAGTATTACAATTTTGAATTCAAAAATTAAGTCAAAAAAATGTTAAGATTTTTATAACTCATAAAATAGCTATTACTAATATTTTTGCACATAATAATTCGACCCTTATACCTATAATTTGGCGATTATAATTTATAATTAAGAGAAATAGTTCAAATAAATATTAAAACTCCCAGTACAACTACAGTAATTCTTACATAAGTATTCACTAATATCTCGAAGAATTAGTCAAAGATTAGTTAAAAAGATCAACACATTCATTTAATAGTTGTTGCTGAAATTAATACATATGATTCGAAAATGAATTATACCAATGTTTTGTTGATTTTTAGAAAATTGAGAGTAATTCGATATCTAATGGTCTGGGAACAAAATCTACTCCTTTTTTATGAGTATCAGTTTTTTTAAAGTGCATCAAAGACTTTTCGATCGGACAAAAACTTAAGGAAATCTGAAAACAGTAAATAAAGACTTTGAAAATAAATTGACTGAATTCGAAATGGTTTGCATTGAATTTAAAAAAAACAGTAAAATACTTTTGATTCAATCAAAGGACTTTTGAAACGGAAAATAAAGATACTTGAATGTAAAATTGGACAATGAAATTAAATATTGCTTAAAAGATAAACTTGCAAGAAAATGTAAAGTTTGCAGAAAATGTAAATAAAAGATAAAACAATGGAAGGAACCCTACAGAAAAAAACTCGAACGCAGACTCAGAAATTCGCTGGAATATGAGTGTACTTGACTATTTTCTGAAACGAAGTTCCAACCCTTGTGCCTTCGAACATTCTCCTATTTATAAAGATCATTGACCAATCAAATTAAAGTGTAACTTCCACGCTCATCAATCCATAGGTAACCGTTCCCGCTTCTTTTGCTTGACAAAAGTAACGTTCAAAAGCAACCCTCGAATTTTGGAACCTTCGATTCAACATATCGATTAGCTTGTTGACTAATCATGATAGACTTTTGCTCGATCTTCCCTACTAAAAGATTCTTTCTCGGTGTAAATTTTCTTTGAAGATACACGTTTACTGACTCTTGAATGTTCATTTTTTCGAAAGAAATTATTTTTTACTAACAACCACATAACACCGTACTATCGAATGGTTATTTATATAAGATAAATAAAATAGAAAATAAAAGACATTTAAAAATTTACTACTTAGTTAAATCACTCTATCACTTCTTTAAATTATTGCTGACTTGAGTATCAGAATATCTTTTACAAGTACTCACGTCATTTGATATTTTTTAGAGTTTAACATATATTTTATTTGCAAAAAAGATAGAATGATATCTTCTATTAAAATGATGAGATATACTTTAAAAATTAAAAATCATCTATATAAAAATGTGTAGAAATTTAAATATATTTAGTAAAATCTCTTTCTTCCCTAGTGGTAGAAGTCTATCTTAGGTGGACTAGGCGCTAGTTACGAAGGTGAAGAGGATTGGTGGGAAGATGATGGAGGCGGCGGCGCCGGTGACGGCAAGAAATCCGAGAAACAAAAGGAGACCAGGAGGCGGCGGCACCCGCGGAGGAGACTTAACAACAATACAGACACCACTACGAGCTGCTCTAGGAACTCTCTCTCGAGCATTAACCTGAGTCCGTACAAGAATTGGTAGAGGTACTCGAGGGAAACCGGAGACTGATACCGAACACAAGCTCTTCGTCCCCTGTACGAAGACATTACCACCACCACCAACCGAGACAACACTAGTGCACTCCCCGAGCACGAGGTATCTCCTCCTCTTAGGTGAAGAAGCAGGGTACTACTCAACATTGATGCTACGCACCAACAACAAGGTAAAGGTAACATCTCTTCTTTACCTAACCAACCAAGCACACAAGCACCTAGTTCGTACTACAGAGAGAACGAGACAAAAAAACCACCAAGACAAAACACAAAGATTACAAACAAACTTCGTTTCCACAAACAAAAAGTAAGTGGCTGCTGTGCCAACTCTATCCTCACTCTTCACTCTCGACAATTACTTATTTCTTATTACGAATACGACGATTTACGATTAATTAATTAATAAATTAATTAAACAAACCATTAGCCCTATAATATCACAACTTACTCCCTTATTTTAATTGTCCCTAATCGGAGGAATTCCGAATTTCAGTTCCCTAAGACCTACGACCACCTAAACACCCCGGGTTAAGAAATTAACGAGAGAGTGGGAGTGTAAAGAGAGCAAACAGAGAAGAAAAAAAAAAATTTACATTGAAATTAGAAATAAAAAGATTTTCTTCTTTTGCTATAACTAAGATAATAAACGCGTAATTCTTTAATCTAGTACGAAGATCTAACTATACACGAGCATAAAAAAAAATCAGAGTACCAAATTAATAATATATTTAGTTTATTTATATTCTAAACAGGAAAAA
>NC_029791.2:117169708-117172965 GCF_000816755.2 Arachis ipaensis
ATATTTATTTGATTTATATAATAATTAAACCATGAGACTAAAAAAAAATACGAGCACATATCAATCTAGAAGCATGATCTAATTTCTTAATGCGCAAATAATAGAATCAATATCGTTTTCTTCTTTTAGAAAAATAAAGATTAAAGTTACATTTAAAAAAAAAAAGAAGAGACAAACGAGAGAAATGTGAGGGTGAGAGAGCAATTAAAGAATTGGGCCCCACAAATCCACCAGCATCCAGAATCCCTTGACTTTAAGCCTTAAGGAGGCTAATCCCTGTTAATTTTATTCCCTCATTCAACACTATAATATCCCGATTACCAAACAAATTAATTAAATAATTAATTAATTAGCATTTAGCAGCATAAGCATTATTCTTTATTCATTAACAGCTCTCACTTCTCACTCCTATCTCAACCGTGTCGTCGGTGAATGAAAAACAAACACCTTTGCTTCAAACAAACATTAGAAACACAAAACAGAACCACCAAAAAAACAGAGCAAGAGAGACATCATGCTTGATCCACGAACACACGAACCAACCAATCCATTTCTTCTCTACAATGGAAATGGAACAACAACCACGCATCGTAGTTACAACTCATCATGGGACGAAGAAGTGGATTCTCCTCCTCTATGGAGCACGAGCCCCTCACGTGATCACAACAGAGCCAACCACCACCACCATTACAGAAGCATGTCCCCTGCTTCTCGAACACAAGCCATAGTCAGAGGCCAAAGGGAGCTCATGGAGATGGTTAAGAACATGCCTGAGTCCAATTACGAGCTCTCTCTCAAGGATCTCGTCGAGCATCACCACAGACATAACAACAATTCAGAGGAGGCGCCCACGGCGGCGGAGGACCAGAGGAAAACAAAGAGCCTAAAGAACGGCAGTGGCCGCGGCGGCGGAGGTAGTAGAAGGGTGGTTAGGAGAAGTGGAAGCATTGATCGCGGATCAGGTGGATTCTATCTGAAGATGGTGATCCCTTCTTTCTCTTTGGGATCTAAGAAGAAAAATAAGAACAAGAACAAGAATAATGAGTCGTTGGCCTCGGCGAATAACAGCAAAGTATCGCCGAGGCCAACGACTAATAATAATAATAATTCTGATAAGGAGTGGTGGAAGAAGAGTGATGACAGTGGTTCTTCAAGCCTTAACAGTGGCAGCTCCACCAAGAGATCTGGTAGCAGTAGCAGTAGTAATAGCAGCAGCAGCACAAGTAATTCCAGGTATATTTTACCGAATTATCTAATAATTCTCGTCTATCAACTTTACATAAAACAATTTAAGAACATATATATGGCTTTGATTTTCTGTTTGTTATTTGATTAAAAATTAGAAAATTGATGCCATGTGCTTTTCTTAAATCATCTTAATTTTGTTAAAATTCTACATATTAAATTAAATCATATAGTTGGTACAGGGGACAAGATTCTAGAACAGGAGAAGTAATTATACAATTTTTTTATTTTATTTCGTGCTGTTAGTTAGTTGAATCTTGCAGAGTTTTCCGTTGTTTGTTTGGTTCTGATTTCAGAACAGAACATTCAATTGTATATCCTTCAAATTGATCTGGATCTTGGGGAATATTTGCTTCAAAGTACTATAACATGATCTTAGGGTTTCGGTCCCAAAATTTTGGTAACTGAAAAAGTAAAAGAGAAACAAAAGTTACAAACGCGCACACGCTGTCGGGTAGATTCTAGATTTCATCTTATAAAATGTTTTTACCATTTTATCGTATTGAATATCGAAACCAATGAATATTGGTTTTCAATTGATTTTCAATTTTCGATGTTCATCTAACACCACTCCATTCTCCCTGTGTGTGATCGATTATAGGGGGAAATTGGCACCACTTACTTTGATTGAAAATGTCCTTTGGTGCTTCTTTTAAGGACTTGACCTAAATCAAATCAAAAGGGGTATTATAGTCATTCAAAAATATTTTTTATATGCTAAAATTAATCACTAAAATTAGTCACTAATATATTTGTGTATAAATATATATGTGATTTAATTTACTTTTAATGTGTATTTATTTTAACGTATATTTTATACTAGTAACTGACTTTGGTAGCTGATTTTTGTGTACACGTAGCATAATCGATACTTACCAGACGTTTGTTTCTTAGCTATTGCAATATGCAATTACTTTTTGTTCCTTACTAATCTAACTAAACAAGTAATGGTTGTAAGCCAAACAGGTGTCTACTTTGACAAAAAAAGAGAAAAAGAAAAAAGGAAATAGCCTTACATATTAAGCATTGTAACATCATATTTAGGACCTACACGTTTATGTGTTTATCTTGGTTAAGTTATTATTTTCTAATTAAATTTGGGCACCATGATTTTTTTTATGCATTTTTAGGGTTAGGAATGAGAAGAGTAACGGTCATCGTTGCTGGCCTTGCATTCCAAGACGCAAAAGGCAAACACAGAAATAACATTGTCGACATGTTGGTGTGATGAAAAATGATAGAGTACTCGTGGAATGAATGCATCCTTTATATGTTGAAACAAGTCCACATACACAGGCTCATCATGGAATTATAGCCATTGATAATACTTTGATTCGGCTTTAACTTTGATAAATAATTCAGATGAGTCCAACTTTTGAGCCTGGCTCTCAAGAATATATTGTGATCCAATATTAACACTTTTACAAGTATTGTTGTATGTGCTTCATGTAATTAATGTTTCACTGATGTTTAGACATGACAGGGCATATATGAAAGTGTGAACAGTGTTGTGGGTTTATTAGATATTCATAGAGGTGGCTTTAACTAGCCTGTATGTTTCTTTTATTCTTTATCTTGGTTGTACTGTTAGATGGTTCTATGACTATGCAATGGATAGCATTTTCTGATGATTAGCACATAATTAAGTTTAAGATATATTAATTTCTCACTATATTCTCCAACTTAACATATCAAAGATTAGGGGTGATAATGAATAAAGTAGAATAAAGTTTAGATTGAATCTTAACTTTATACACAGATTGATCAACCTTATTCTATTGACAGATTTATAACATGTCAATTCTAATCTTATCTATCCTTAATTGGTGGATATTTACCTTACCCACAAATCATTAACAAAATACAATATACAATAATTTGATAAGATATTGGAGTTATAATTTAGTATTTATATAAATAAATAAATTTGGTTTTTATATAAAGAAATTTTTTAAATTTTTAATTGAAAATTTTGACTTAATAATTAAATACATTTTATATAAATTTATAAC
>NC_029791.2:117172980-117180573 GCF_000816755.2 Arachis ipaensis
ATATATATATATATATGGGTTAACCACCAATTATATCCCCGGATTTTTTAAACGCTGACAATAATGCCCCTCACTTTTATTATCGACAAAAATATCGTTGGATAATTTAAAAACGTGCACCAAATGCCCGTCCGGCAAGTGATGCCTTCTCTATTGACGGAAGTGTGTGATGTGGCAAATGGAAAAGCTTGTGTGGCAAATGGAAAGCTTACCTGGACCCGTTTTCAAATTTTCTAATTCAATTACCCTAATTTCCAATTGCAAAATGAAAACGTGATGCATCTGAATAGCCGTTCAACCATGAATGCAGTAGGTATGATGAAGCGAAGGTCTGCATCAATGGTAGAAGGCGGCAACGATAGGTGCGAAGACTCTGGTTCGAAGCAGTATGACGGTATGTGTCGCTGTTCTCTTGCTGTTGTTGCTCTGAGATCGAAGATGAATGCTAACCCAGGGAGGTGGTTCCTTCGGTGCCCACTATGGAAGGTAAGCATGACTGGGTTTTGGCCTTTAATGGGTCTTTGTAGTTATTCCTGTTTTAATGTGTTTTGCACGTTATGATTGATTTGTTCTTCATGGGTTTTCAATTTGTGTTCTTGACAGAATAAAAACCAGGATTGCAAATATTTTCAATGGATTGATGAATTGGAAGAGCAAGACATGGTTGAAGAGGTAGAATGTTCTTGGAACCACAAACCCAGACTATCTTCAGGTGGAAAACTCAAACAGAAGAGCACTAGGAAGCTGTCCGAATCAGTGGAGTATGAGGACATAGACCCCATGGTGCTACCTGTTCTTACAAAAGAATTGAAGGAGAAATTAAGGAGGATTGAAATTCTTCTAATCATGATGTGCATTGGGGTTGCAATTGGTGTCTTCATCAATTTCTTTGCTCTGTTTAAGAACTGAGTTGAACTAATGTTAAATAGTGGATGAAGAGTAAATGTGAATGATTAGTGTGTATTTTTATAACTGTGAATGTGCCAAATTTGGTTGAAATAGGGAATGACAACTCTTGTATTGTGTTTTCATGGAACCTGATGTGTATTAAGAATGTAACAAATTATTCAACTATAAATTTGATGAGAACCTGATGTCTGTTGTGTTTTGCAAAGTGCAGTAAAACTAAATAGAATACTTGTAGTACAAACTTGGTAATTAACATTTAAATGTACTATATCTGATCACATTAACCATAACAGGTTACATAACGTTTATAACAATCCCCAAAAAGTAAATAAACATTCCCTGTAATTCAAGCATAACCTGTGATCAAGTGACAATGTTGCAATGACATAAGGAAATTAGGTAATCTACCACCAAAAGTACTTAACAGAGTCAAACACAATTTAGTTCAATATAACTGAAAACAACTTAAACAAGTCAGCCAAAAAACTCATTAACACTCAAAACAAAGGATTCCTAAATCAGCTCTACAATGTCAAAAGACATTAATACAACACATTCATCATGGCTTCTTCTTTTGTTTTTGTGAAAGCTTTGAAGGTGCAGGTATGGGCATGAATTCCATGAATCTCTTTGTGGTACCCTTGCTTGCTGCACTCATTGTTTGCTGAGAAACCAAAGGGGGAGCACTGGAGCTAGAATTTGGCACATGTACTTGGGCTGAAGTATTGGGCTTCACATGAATATTGGGCCTTCCAGCCACATTGGGCCTGACCTGTGGTGGTTTAAAAGGTACATTGGGCCTCACTGAGGTAGCCATTGGAGTGGGAGCAGCAGCCATACTGGACCTGACCTGTGGTGGCCTAATTGGATCATGTGCTAGTGCAATAGTGGATGATGGTCTCATAATGGAGATCTTTGCCCTAGCATTAGATGCATCCCTCCTCACAAGTCTTGGAGCAGCAGCTACAGCACCAGCAACCTTTGGTGGAGCTGACTTGTTGATAGTGGTGGTTGAAGCAGATGCTGCTGCAGGATCTGATTCCGACCCTTGGGCTTGCTACAAATTCAACACATAAATTCCAGAAGTCTGTGTATGTTGTAGAAAAAACAAGTACAAAGGTGTTAACATTGAAGCTAACCTCATTATCAGTTTGAGATTGGGGGTGCCCTTGTGTAACTTGTTGTTCATCAGCTGCCTCAAGAGTCTCCTCATAGTACATTTCTTGCTCTCTATCTAATATATCAGCAGCATCTTCTTGTTCATTTGCTGCTACTGATGCAGTTTCGGTTGCTTGACTAGTATCTCCCCTAAGACTTTTTTTCTTCTCTTCACATGTCCTTGCATTGTGTCCTTGCTGCAGCATATACAATAGGTTAGCACATATTTAGAATACAAATTAACAAGTCATGTATACACTGATTTCGAGTACAAAAGTAATGGGTTACTATCAAGTGAGGTGTTTACCTTTTTGCACCACTTACAAGTAGTTTGACCATACTTTCACGGCATTTTGTATTGGCTATTACCCTGACGCTCAGATTCATGACGTGCTCTCTTTTTTGTAGGTCTTCCGATTGGTCTTTTGTATGGTGGAGGTAGACAAGGATAACCTTCATAGTCATCCCAATACTCTTCACTGGGTACAGAGTTAATGTGAAACTGATATGCCCTGTTGTAGTGCTCCATGCATAACCAGTGATGCACATAGTCCTCAGGCCGGTGATTCTTCCTTTAAATAGCAGCCACTCCATGACAACAGGACAATCCAGCCAGTTGCCACTTTCTGCAGGTACATGTTCTTTCTAGTGTGTTAACAGTAACCCTGTGTCCATGTCTCCTCACCTCAAATAAGTTATGCTCATCATCCCCAACCCACTGGGCCTCCCAGTAATTACCCTCTTTTTTCTCCTTTTCAAGCCTACTCATCTGAATAGGTGCCAGCTTTCCTGTGTATGATGATAAAGCGTCTTTGTGCTGTGCCATAACCCTCATGATGTAGAACCTCATCTCTTCTAGCATTGTTAGGATACTTTTTCCTCTCATGCCCACTATTGTTGCATTAAATGATTCAGTATTGTTATTGGTAACATTATCCACTTTAGGCCATTCAGAAAAGCCTGATTTCGACCATGATGATTGTTCATAACTTGACAGGTACTCCTAAGCTCCTACATTGATCTGCTTGACATATGCCATTGCATTCTTGAATTCCAAATCTGTCATTGCCCGAGCACACTGCCACAGAGCTCCTCTTAACTCTTTATCCTTCCATCTCTTGTTCAAGTTCTGCCACATGTGCATCACACAAAATCTATGTGAAACTTTTGGCATGACTTCTTGGAGTGCTGGAACCAATCCCTAATACACATGGCAAAAACCCAATATTCAATATCACAACATAAGTGCATGAATACAAATTATCTAATAGGACAAGATGTATAAATTACCTTTTGCTTGTCACTCATGAAGTTCTACCCAAATTCTTTGTAATCACCGATATCGTCATGAAGTAAATTCAAGAACCATTTCCAATTTTCCTTTGTTTCCGCATCAACCACAGCATATGCTATAGGAAATAGATGATTATTCGCGTCTTGTCCTACAGCTGTGAGTAGTTGACCCCCAAAATACCCCTTAAGAAAGGTTCCATCAAGGCAAATAAAAGGCCTACAACCATATCTAAATTCTCTCTTACATGCCTCTAAGCATATATACAAACTTCTGAACTTAGACAAATCCTCTGGTTGTGGATGTGTGCTCATAGTACATGTAGAACTAGGATTAGCTTTTAAGCAGCTCCGATAAATAATTGCGTAGCTTACCATACTGTTCCTTCTCCGTCCCCTCAATGATATCCTTTGCCATCTCCATTGCGCTATACATCATTCGCTCACCTACACTTATGTCATATTCTACCTTGAACCACTCTTCTGCCTCCCTTTGTATCAAATTAGGAGAAATTATAAGCTTGTTAATTAATTCTCCAGCCACCCATTTACAGGTTACCGATCTAGATTTGTTACTCCTTGGACATGTGTGCTCATCAACTAGCGTCTTGATTTGAAAACTTGGTGGGAAATTTCTCCTTGAACAGTACACCTCCCGCAGACAGTCCTGATTATAACAAATAACTCTGCATCTTAGAGGCTCCACCTTTAAAAAGAACACTTCCCTCCCCAATTGGATGTTAAACTTCTTAACAGCATCCTTGAACTCTTGCATCGTTGCAAACTCCATGCCCAGCTCGAGTCTAACTTGGCCAAAGCGTGCTTCAGGATTGTGTTGTGGAAATACCGGGACCCCGTTTTCATCATCTGATTCAGCTAAATTGTGAAGATCCTCAGACTCGTATTGGAACTCATTTTCCCCACCCTTATCAACTCCATCAGCATTACCCTCATGTACAAGCACAACCACTGTTGGGGCCTCATTGTCCCTGGGAGGAATAATTTTCTGACCTGATGGTTGTGGCCTTGAGTGTCTCTTCCTTCTTCCTAATTGTCTTAAATTATCGTCTCCCTCCTTATTATGATTCTCTTCTACAATAACATAAAATAAAATAATTCGTTGTTAACAACATCGCAGTTTAGTATTTTTATGAAACCTAAATTGCATAATTTTCTAAATGAATTTACCTTCAATGGCAGGTTCAACATGCGGATTCACATCTTCATTTGACACATTCTGCGCAGATTCTGCTTCTCCTCTAACTTCTTCAGCTGGTGTTTCCCCTACTACTTTGGTGGTACCCAATGGTGGTGGCCTTGCATGTTTCTTTCTAATTCTCTTTCTACCATATCTACCGACATCCTCATTGGTTTCATATCCGGTAGTTTGATCTCCCTCAACTTGGGGTGCCTCAGTTGGTAGTACATTAGTAGTCTCAACATTACCCTTGTCTTGAGCCACTTCCCCATTACCATTGTACCAATCTTCCATCACCTCATCTTCTCCCTGCCTTTCTTCATCACGACACACATCCTCATCATCTACCTCTACAACTTCTACCTCATCCTCAGATACCTTGACTTCATCTACGTACTCAGGATTTTCTAGAACAGGATGCTCAAAATACAAGTGAACCCTATTACCATTTTTCATCGCAGCATCACACATACTAATAACATCAGCATCCCTCTTAAGCGGCCTTAAACCATTTGATAAGTCAAAACCGGGCTCTAAACAATGAACGTCCTTAAAACCTATGTAACCTAAATCGAGAAACAACCCTTCTACCAGAAATAAATTACAAGTATCCACACATACCCTGTCAATGTTGCTAACAGTACCCCCAGAATATTGCAAACCACCCTTTTGATTACTTTCTAACCTACCCATGTGGTGCATCACAAATGTTATGAGTGTTGACATCTGAAATTTCAAGCAGAAAAATACACATTTTAATACTAGTACAACACCAATCAACTACTAAAATTGTTCATCCAAAACAGAAAAAAATTACACTGACTAAACCCTAAACCAATACAATACAGCAAACAAGGCATGCATCAAGTGACAAAATTTTAATGCCCAAAAATCCAAATTGTCACATATTTAGTTACCATTTTTTTTCCATCAAAGACCATATAGCCACAGAAACATGAACGAAGACAAAGTTCCTAATGGCAAAGAGGCAGAGATATTACGCGTACCTTGTTAGATGAACAACCACCAACATGCAACAATGTCCCTCCAAACCAGCATTGCGGCGACGATGGGCTGACAATGGTCTTCGACGGTGACTTGAAGAGGAGAAGATGGAGAGGCTACTATGACTCCAGTGTTAACTATTTTACTCTTTTACAGTGTTAAAATCGTTTAACTTCTTAAAGCATTAGTTGAAATTAGGTTATTAATTAGGAATTAGGGTATTTGAATTAGGAAATTTGGGAATGGGTCCAGGTAAGCTTTCCGTTTGCCACACAAGTTTTTCCGTTTGCCACATCACACACTTCCGTCAACGGAGAAGGCATCACTTGCCGGACGGGTATTTGGTGCACGTTTTTAAATTATCCAACGATATTTTTGTCAATAATAAAAGTGAGGGGCATTATTATCCTCATTGATTTAGCGATAGGGGCGGAATGCCAAGCCGCTCTAACACCATTCCATTGGGGAGTCCCATCCCAGCCTTAGCAGGGAACTTACTACAGAGCCAGACAGAGGACAGCACATATCATGAGAAAATTATCTAGATAGATAGGGCCCTAAGAACTTCATTCGTACTCTTGATGTAAATAGAGGACAGGACGCATAATAGCCTAACCCGCAAGCGGGTTAGTGACTTACGTACCTAACCTATTAGCTGTCCTGCTACAAAGCTGACTGATAATGCCCGCTTTTTTGTCAATTGAGCCGCTTTCCCTCATTCCACTCGTCCATCATTTTCCATTCCACTTTTCTATTTGATTTTCTTTCTTCTCCCTTTGTTCTGTGAGAAACTTTCTCTAATTCACTCCATCCCTCATCTACTACTCGTGCGTACAATGATTTTTGTGGAGGATTGATAGCACTCAGTTCTTCGAGCGGATGGTGGGAGCCGATAGACGATACGAACTAGGGATCTCACCAAGAGAGCCTCTATTCCATGCTTTCGCCAAGCTAGTATATATATATAGGGTCTGTGTCAGTTGGGTAGGTTGATTTGACAATTTTATCCGACTAAGTTGGATCAGATTTGATATCCGCAAATAAAATTGTTGTTGCCATTTTTATCAAAGACTAATTTATTATGGGTTCTAACACTATATTATTATATACATAAAATAAAATTTGAATTTTTTGACATTTATTAAATCAATTAGTAAATTAATCACTAGATAAACACAAATTTAAGATTTGAAATAGGTGGAGATGCTGAATTGGGAGAGAAGTTTTTTCAAAGCTAACATTTTAAGTAAAACTTGATTGCAACTTAATTTAAAAGAAATTTATTCACATAATACCAGTGTACCATTATTATTAAATAGTGTAATACATAAAGCCAACATGTGACCAACTATCACCTGAATCTTAGTCTATTGGGATGAAAAAGGAATAAATTTGTTTATTTGTTCCAACAAAAAGTTAAAACAATGCGACAACTAATATTTTTATGCTTACAAAGAACACCGCGATAGGACAAAATAACGATATTTGTATGCACTGTGTTGGGAGTTTTCACATGGTTAACAAATAACATGAGTTGAATGGATGCAGGTTTCTTGTAAAATTAAATTTAATATTGAAATTTATTATAAAAAATACAACTTACAGTAATTTTAAAAAAAATTAATTGCATATATGTATATGGTCATAAATTTTGTTTTTGGTAATATATTTGGTCATGAATTTAATTTCATTTTTTTGGTACACATTTAATTGCATATATATATATTATATAGATATTCTGGATTTTTTGTTTTTGGTATTTATATATGGACTGGATTTAATTGCATATTTGAAACTCACAAACATGCTTCTTTTTTTTGTTTTGGACCTGAGTCACACTGGTTTTCGTCACTGACTCTGTACACACTGGATGACAAATAAATGGGCCAGTTTGGGCCTTCTCATTCGTAGCTAAATTTCAGTACAAAAATATTGTATATGACTGACAAAAACCAAGATAATAACTAAGCCTTGATTTTAATAAAAAAAAAAAACCAAGCCTGATTTATATTTCGACCATAAAAGAGCTTCTT
>NC_029791.2:117181117-117181711 GCF_000816755.2 Arachis ipaensis
GACTATGCTAACTTTGAAAGAAAAAATTAATAATAGATTATTTCTGGTAAAAAAAAACACAATGACAATTATTTATTTTGCAAAACTTAATATTAACTTTAAGGAGATATTACATATTAAAATCACAAAACAGTATAATTTTTTTTTTCATATATGACTAAGGAATGAATTTATTTCTATTGTTGTAAAAAAAAAAAACTAAATTGGAAAAGAAAAGATAATATGACTAGTAGGTAGATTTGTCAAGGAGGAAATATATACTTTCAAATTTTCTTCATTACTTAGCATTCAAAAGTTCAAAGGGGAATAACAAGTTTGACCTTAAGATTCCAAGCTCCAATGGAGACCCGTGATGATGTGTGAATCAGAAAAACGCGGTTACCAATTAGAATGCGACTTCCCATCACTTATTCTAACTTCTACAAAAGTCAAACTAAGAACATCAACAATATAAGTACTCCGTACTAAACAACAACTACTTCTCTTCATATTTTACATTTTTTTATTTTTCTTTTTAGCAAGGATAAGCTAAAAATAAGTAAAAATAAAGAGGACAAAGCATGACGATAGATATAACCAAGTAACCAACCGGCC
>NC_029791.2:117181783-117190276 GCF_000816755.2 Arachis ipaensis
CATTTTTCATTTTTCAAATAATAATACTAATACAGATTAATTTGTCGCGATCGTAAAACGAATAAAATGAGAAAAGAGAAGGAAAAAAAAAAGGACATGGTTTCGTTGTTCGTGTAGGTGAGGTGTGTTGTGTGTAAGAACAAAAAAAAAGTGAAAAGTCGGTCCCCAAAATCCCCAATTGGAGACCGATCTTCTTTCTTCCAATCTCTCATCTGCTTCCTCATACATTCGGATTCGCTTCTCTATTCTGATTCTACGATTCCATTCCATTCCATCAATTCAATTCTTCTACCATCCGATTGTTTTCCTTCCACAGGTAAAGGTTAAGGTTATTTCTCCCTCTCTCTCTCTGCTAATTTTGACCGATTGAATTGGTACTGTGAGGTTTGATAATTTTGAAAATTGTGGATTAATTAGTGGTCATGCCTGTAGTAAATGACGATTTTAGTAAGGTGTAATAACAAGTTTAGATTTTTTTTGGATTGGGTATATAATTTGGGTTTGCTTATTGATATGGATTTTGTCGTTGCGTGGTTTTGGGATTTTGCAGAGAGATGGCTAACAATGCTGCTACGTGTGCTGAGAGGGCAACAAGTGACATGCTTATTGGTCCTGATTGGGCAATTAACATTGAGTTGTGTGATATCATCAATATGGACCCTAAGTAAAAACCTTATAGCTCATACTCTTGCTCCTTTTCGTGTTTAACTTTTCTTTTTGTCTCTCATACCTGTGATTTAGGTATTATGTATGCTTTTGGTTTGTGAGTAATTTTATGTAATTTCAATGATCACTTTACACTAGGTTCCTAACCTTCTGCTAGTGTTTGCCAGAGAACTGTTGGTAATTCATACATTGTGGCTTAGTGAGCTAGGTGTCAAGTAGGCAAAAGTGAAACTGTGTCCTTTTTCTTTTCTTGTTAACTTGATATTCAGTTTTTACTTTTTGGTTTTGGATCTTAAGTATGTTGATTGATTCTTTATAACTTATTCTGGACACTGGGTTTTCCTTGATTATGTTGTTCTTGATCTTCTCTGCTGAACTGATTAAATTTGCAGGCAAGCAAAGGATGCGTTAAAGATACTTAAGAAGCGTTTGGGCAATAAAAGTCCTAAGATACAACTTCTGGCACTTTTTGTTAGTATTTCTCTTCTACTTTTTTGATAGTTATTGAATGTTTTAATGCAATTTGATGTCGTGTGACATATTATTTTATAGGTTAAAGTAACTTTTGTAAAGTTGTTCATATTTTTTAAATTCTTTTGCTGCTATAAGATATGAGGCGTAGAGTACTGCCAAAATTTTTATTCATAGTGTCAGTTATGTAGACATAGTGAATAACTCTAACTCACATGCATGGTATGTATTTGATGTAGGCACTGGAGACCCTTAGTAAAAATTGTGGTGAAAGCGTGTTTCAGCAGATTGTTGAGCGGGACATCTTACATGATATGGTTAAGATAGTGAAGAAGAAGGTATTTAATTTCTTTGACACCTTTTATAGTTCAGTAATAGACTCTCTTATCCACTCCTTTATTTCTTTTACATCTCATTGTACAGCCTGACTTAAATGTGAGGGAAAAGATACTGATTTTGATTGATACATGGCAAGAAGCTTTTGGGGGCCCAACCGGTGTTTACCCCCAATACTATGCAGCATATAATGAATTAAAGGTGATAACTCTTGTGCACCAAGATATTACTTTCAGGCAATTAATTTATTTTTGCAAGCAAATAGTTCTACTGTATATTGACATGCATTGACGTTTTTATTGATGCACATTAATGATGTAAAAGATGTTATATCTTTTACTGCATGTGACATATTCTTATAGTTCTTGCGTTAACCTGGGAAAAAATTAGCCTGTAGTAATTTTTTTTTTAAATTATTGTTTTTTAGTACGTTGGTTATATTACTCCACAAGCTCCATGCAAATGTGTGTGTGCATGTTGGAGTTGCACTCCTAGGCATGCACACACACTCACTCAAATGCTCTCTTTCTCACAAAGGCATATCTAAATTTCTATTCAAAACTACATATGATTAAGTTATTTTTGGATCAGAAGCATTAATATTTTGTTTCTCAAATGTATTATTCTTAATAATTAATATTTGCTAGGCTGCTGGAGTTGAATTTCCACCACGAGCAGAGAGCAGTGTGCCATTTTTCACTCCTCCTCAAACCCAGCCAGTTGTTCATTCAGCTGTAGAATATGATGATGATGCTGCTATTCAGGCTTCTCTTCATTCGGATGAATCTGGCCTTAGGTGCTCTTTCAACTTCATATCCTAATATTCTAATCCCTATGTTTGTTGTGTCTGGCTAAAAGTATTACCATATAATTCACATAATGCAAAAAGATTTAATTGAGTAGGTAGGGACCCCATCTTATAAAACTCAATTTTATACAAATATGTATGCCAAATTTTACGCACAGTTTGCATGCTGGTAAAGTCATAATAATGGATCCTCTAAATTGATGGTTTATGATTTTAAATTTTACATCTCTACGAACCAATTTACCTGTTGGTAGTTTCTGAAGTTGAAGGTCCTTTGTCAGGGTAAGAAATCTGTCCAATTCTTGTGGCGATGAATTTCCAACTTAGACAAAAAGGAATTAAATAATGAAAAGAGTTTTTGAAGCTGTTTGAAAGTTTGTCATTTTAATGCCCTACGTCATACTGGTTATATCTAGTCTCTTCCCCGAACATCTTAAGGGTCAGCACCACATCGGCCTAGTAGTCAAGGGGGTATTAGTTTGCCCTGGTGCCGGCCAAATGTTTAGGGCTTTAGGCCTTGCAAATGTTGATGATTTAATTAGGGGACATCCTCTTATGGATTTATGGGGGATTTTGGTGCTCTTTTCGGCTGGTGCTCAATTTTTTGTCTTCATCCATCTATGTAACTGTTGTAGGAATACTATTCTTTATCTTTTTTAGTACTTGTCTTCTTTCTCCTGGTAAATTTTCTTTGCTTTAGCTTTTTTTTCTCCGTCTCTCTCAACTAAATTTGTTTATAATCAGTGTGCCAGAGATTCAAAATGCTCAAGGACTAGCTGATGTTTTGATGGAAATGCTGAATGCCCTGAATCCTAAAGATCCCAAGGTGATACTTTTCCCTCCTGTTATGTTTCTTTATCTTCTTGCTTCATTGTCGAACTTCTGTTCAGTTTTTCTTGTTTATGAAGACGTGCTTGAAGATGCTATATTTCTCATTACTCGTTTTTCCATTCTGTTAGTTATTGTGAAGCACTAGGGAAATTTCAATCTATTGTTTACATGGGGATTAATTCATTTGTACTAGACATTGTGTTTAGCTGTTGTTTCAGAGTAGATAACCTACAAACGTGTTCTGGAAGGGAAAAATCCAGTCATGACATCTACAGAAATGTTCCTTGCAGTTGCAGAACTAAGACATATTTCAAACTTAATGCTTTTACTTGCTATAATATTTTTTATTTTTTGTTCTGTGCAAAGTAGTCATGGTGAGTTGTCGATTTTCATTTGTTTCCTAATGTTTTTAATAAAACTTGGCAGAGCGTGAAAGATGAATTCATTGTTGACCTTGTGGACCAGTGCCGATCTTATCAAAAGCGTGTGATGCTTCTTGTGAACAATACTGCGTAAGAAATTTTCGCAAAAAAAAAAAAATAGAAGTCTCTTCTCGCCATGGAACCCCAAAATAATGACAATAATGGTTGCCTTTTGTCCAGGGATGAGCAGCTTTTAATTCAGGGATTGGCACTGAATGACAGCCTTCAGCGAGTACTCCTCAAACACGACAATATTGCGAACGGAACTGTCGATACAGGTGCAAGAGCAACAGAAACTCCAGCTCTGCCACTTGTAAATGTAAATCACGAGGATGATGATGAGTCAGAGGATGATTTTGCTCAACTAGCCCATAGGTGAACCACAGAAATTCTTTCATTATATTAATCTTGTGGTAGTTCATATATCTTAGTGAGCATAATTGTTTATATCATGGATTCATGGTGTAATTAGATTTCTGTCGAGCATATTTCCATTTGATACACACTATAATTAGCAGTTCAATACAATAATTTCAGGTCATCACGCGATACTAATGCACAGAACCGGAAACCAGCCTACGACAAGGCAGAACCAGGGAGGTTTAACTCATTTCTTCCTCCACCACCACCATCAAAGAATCCGGTCTACTCTGACACAGGCATGGTTGACTATCTCAGTGGTGATGCATATAAAGCAGAGGGAGGATCCTCTGAAAACTCAAAGCAGACTCCGTTGGCAGCTCCGACTAATCCCACCGCATCAACTATTCCTGCACGGTCCTCTTCACCTCCTACTCATGCCAGGAGTACTTCACCAATTGTCAGTGGCCAGCCTGTGTATGATGAGCCATCTCCCACAAAAAAGTATTCAGAAGATCTGCCTCCAGCTCAATGGGACAGGGACACACCATCTACTGGGTTCCTTCCACCGCCACCTGCGAAGCACAACCAGAGACAACAATTTTTTGAGCAACAAAGTGGAACAACTTATTCAAGTGGTGGATCCAGTTCCTCTTATGATGGTTTGGTTGGGCAAACTCAGAATCTGTCTCTAAATCCATCCACCCCAACCAAACAACAGAAGCCAGAAGATGTCCTGTTCAAAGATTTGGTTGATTTTGCCAAATCCAAAACCTCTTCATCTTCCAAACCAAATAATAGGTCATATTGAGATATTGTTTGTATTGTTTATACTGCTACAGCTCACGAGTGTGGTTCATCGTGTTTTGCTTCAGATCATTGAGACAACCCATTTTGTGGTTGTGTTTAGGAATCTTCGGGTATGATTTTCCCATGCGTGTACGTAGTTTAAAATCTATAGTCGTTGCATATATTCATGTATATGGTTCATATTGGATTTGTTGGCTCGTGTTCTAAATAATATCGGATTCCTAGCTTCAGAATTTCTTCCAAAATCCCTATTTGAAAAATGGAAGTGAGTATTTATTCGATGGGGGTAATTTCAAACTCTTCGAGCTCCATTATCCACCAAATAGAGTGAGTATCATAATATTTATTTACGAGCAATGCTATATGACTAGTATATATTATCATTTTTTGTCAATGTGGTTAGTAATAATTTGTAATTAAATTTATAGACATTTTGTATAACTCCGCCTATGTTACACTTGCGATGTATAGTTGGTCCCAAACTCGGATAAAGGAGGAGAGTTGTGTTAGGTTTTCGACAACTAACATAAAAACATAGTCGAATCCTCATGACATGAATAAAAAACGTTATTGCGTTAAAGCTAGGTCGTTGTTCAGAAGCAACGCGTTGTATGGCTCGAGTACGGTGTCAAATGAGTAAGGGTCGCTGTCTCGGTGCCCAGATGTAATGTTAAATGGGTAAGGGTTCCCGCGTTTTCGTGAACGGACGAAGGTAAATAAGCTAGTTCACAAAGTAAAAGGTAAAGGTCGGAGTGACAGAATGTTGAAATTTGAGACATGGAACATAGGCACTCTAATAGGAAAATTTATGGAGGTGGTGAACACTATGACAAGGAGAAAGATTAATATTATGTGCCTACAAGAAACAAAATGGGTTGGTGCGAAGGCTAGGGAGTTGGATACTTTCGGATTCAAACATTGGTATACAAGAAAAGTGAAGAATAGGAATATGGTTGGTATTATTGTGGATAAACAGTGGAAGAAGGACGTATTAGATGTCAAGAGGGTGGGAGATCGGATCATCTCCATCAAACTTGTGGTGGAGGGAGGTGCTTTTCATGTGATTAGCGCCTATGTACCGCAAGTGGGTTCGGACGAACAACACAAGATAAGGTTTTGGGAGGATCTAGAGAGTTTGGTTTAAGACATACCTTTGGGAGATAAGATTTTCTTAGGAGGAGATTTAAATAGCCATGTTGGAAGAGAAGTGACTGGGTATGGAAGTATTCACGGAGACTATTATTTTGGGGTGATCAATGCCAAGGGTAAAACTATTTTGGACTTTTCCTCAACCTTTGACCTTCTCATCGCAAATACATGTTTTAAAAAGAGAGACAAATATCTTATAACCTATAAGAGTAGCATGACAAGCTCTCAAATCGACTTCTTGTTGAGGAGAGTCGACAAAAAATTTTGCATTAATTGTAAAATTATCGCAGGAGAGAGTTTAACAACACAACATAGGATGCTCGTCATGGATTTTCGCGTTGAGCAAAGGTTGAGAAAAAGACATCATACGAAGAACCCAAGGACGAGGTGGTGGCGGATGAAAGGTGAGGAACAAAGAAGCTTCCTAAGACGGGTAGGAGAGAAGGCAAAGTGGGATGGGAATAGAAGCGCGGAAGAGATGTGGAGGGAGATGGCAGAAGTTATTAGAAGAACAGTAAAAGAAAGTTTTGGTGAATCTAAAAGAATAGGACCAAGAGACAAGGAGTCCTGATGGTGGAATGTGAGTGTACAAGAAAAGATAAAGATAAAAAGGGAGTATTTTAAAGAGTAGTCTTTATGCCACAATGCAGATAATTGGAAAAAATATAAGGCGGCTAAGAAAGAGACAAAAGTGGTTGTAAGTGAAGTAAGAACAAGAGCATATGAGGGTCTCTACCAGTCTTTGGGTACGAAAGAATGAGAAAAAGGTATATATAGAATCGCAAAGAGCCGTGAAAGAAAAACGAGAGATTTGGATCAGGTTAAGTGCATAAAGGATAAAGATAGAGAGATGTTGGCTCAAGAGGAGAAGATTAATGAAAGGTGGAAGAGCTACTTTTACGAGTTATTTAATGAAGGACATAAGACTCTTCCAAGCCTTGGTCAGTTATGCACAAGGGAAGAAGATCAAAACTTTGACTAATATCGAAGGATTCGAGATTTCGAGATAAAAGAGGCTTTAAAGCAAATGAAAAATGGCAGGGCAGTAGGACCTGATAATATCCTGATTGAGGTTTAGAAGGGCCTTGGAGGAAAAAGGCATCAACTGGTTAACCAAGCTTTTTAATGAGATTTTAAGGTCAAAGAAGATGCTTGATGAGTGGAGAAAGAGCACCGTGGTACCTATCTACAAGAATAAGGGGGATATACAAAGTTGCGAAAACTATAGAGGGATCAAGCTCATGAGGTATACCATGAAGTTATGGGAAATGGTGATAGAACGGAGGCTGAGAAAAGAGACACAAGTAACAGAGAATTAATTTGGATTTATGTCAGGCAGATCCACCACCGAAGCGATATACCTATTAAGAAGGATGATGGAGAGGTATCGTAGTAATAAAGGGATCTACATATAGTGTTTATTGATTTGGAAAAAGCGTATGATAGGGTACCAAGGGAGGTCTTATAGAAGGTTTTAGAAAAGAAGAGAGTAATGATCGCATATATTCATGCAATTAAAGATATGTATGATGAAGTCACAACTAATGTGAAGACTCAAGGTGGTATGACAGAGGAATTTCCTATTGGTATAAGATTATAGCATGGATCATCCTTAAGTCCATACTTTTTCACATTAGTCTTGGAAGTACTCACAGAGCACATCCAAGAGCCTGTGCCATGGTGCATGCTTTTTGCCGATGATATCGTCCTTATGGGAAAGTCAAGGGAAGACCTAAATAAGAAGTTGGACTTATGGAGAGAAGCTCTAGAAATGTATGGTCTGCGCATAAGTCGTAGCAAGACGGAATATATGGAATGTAAGTTCGGTCCGAGAAGGGAAAACCCTAATATATAGGTGAAGATTGGAGAAAACATCATACAAAAAGTTAAAAGTTTAAAGTATATTGGGTGCATCATACAGGATAATGGAGAGATTGAACAGGATGTAAATAATAGGATCCAAGCAGGTTGGTCAAAATGGTAGAGTGCATCTGGTTTTATATGCGATAAAAAAGTGCCTTTAAAACTTAAAGGTAAATTCTATCGTACTACTATAAGACCGGCTATACTTTATGGTACGGAGTGTTGGGCGGCCAAAGGGGAGCACGGACATAAACTAAGTGTGATAGAGATGAAGATGTTGAGATGGATGAGTGGTCATACGCGATTGGATAAAATAAGAAACGAAGATATAAGGGAGAGAGTTGTAGTAGCACCTATTGTGGAAAAGATGGTAGAATCGCGTCTCAGGTGGTTTGGACATGTGAGAAAAAGACCGACAGAACACCCAGTTAGGAGGGTGGATGAGATGGAAGATGGATAAAGGGTGAAAGGTAGAGGAAGACCTAAGAAGACCATCCATGAGGTGGTCAAACGAGATCTACATGTAAACGGTGTCTCTATAGACATGATACATGACAGAGCTCAATGACGTCGTTTGATTCATGTAGTCGACCCCACCTAGTGAGACAAATTTTTGTTGTTATTGTTGTTATATTTATAGACATTTTGCATATAAGAAATATATAATTTACATCTATATTTACTAAGAATTTTATACACATAAATTAATACAGTTTGTATTCAAATTTTTCAGAATTTGAATATATAAATTAGTAAAAATTATTTATTAAAGACAAT
>NC_029791.2:117190390-117202066 GCF_000816755.2 Arachis ipaensis
AATGAAGAGTAAAGATTGTATTTTATATAAAAAAAATTAAAAAAATAAATACGTGTACAATATACACTTTTTTTTTTAAAAATTAAATTATAATATTCACTCTTAACCAAAAAAAATTATCCTAAGTTAGGGGTTCATGATACTATCCGATAACTACTGACTAGACTAGGACTAGCTATGTTTTTATTAATATATGCTTCCTCGTTCAGAATATTGAGAAAAGCTGTATGGAATCATGCCTAGTCATCACTAAAATACATACAATTGCAACAAGGATTGAGGACGCTAAAATATCTGAGAATTTATTGATAGATAATCGTCTTTTGCCAACGTATTTTTCTTTTTCGGTTTGTTCGAATGATTTAGAAATCCTCTCCTTCTTTTGGCATAATGGAGGAACCTTCCCACAAAAATCGACACCACTTTGAGGTGGTGCTTACGGGAAGTATATCATGTTTTGTTAAATATCCCGTTTCCCTTTTTTTAACTCTTACTGCATTATCCAAATAAGATATTTTATGTTTTATTTATCTATTTTTGTGGTATTTAATATTTTACATCTTTTGTGTTTCACAATGTTGTCTCTAACTAACTCGATAAACACTGAAATAAGATCAAGAAACATCGTTACAATGGTGCGTCTAATCTAATATGATATTCATTAAGATATCATAATCACATTATTTAATAAATATCATCAATATTACATCTTCCACGAGAGTATGAGACAATGTAATATAGGGGGATTATTGGCATCAAACTCAATCTAATAGAGTAAACAATAGAAGATCATAATGAGGGTAGTTTTGAAGATTCATATAAAGAACATGTGTTACTTTTAGCTAGCTAGCGAGAGAACCAAGGATGTGGTGGCTGAAGGTCTTCCTTAATTTTCCAAACACAAGTAAGAATATTTTCCTCTTGATTCTTCCTCTAATGGGAATGAACGAGTTGCTTCTATTATTGCTCTTTCTTGCTGATGCTAACTTAGTTTGATGCCCCAATCCCATTACCTTTTTCTTTTTCATAATTGAATGAGTAGTGTGTGCATGAGTAGTAGTAGTGAGTGTCACTCAGTATTTATATGTATTTATGAATGCAAGATTTGATGTATTGTATAAGGTTAGAGTAGGAACCTTCGTGCTTTGTGCTACGGTCTACCATTTTGATTAACACTGGGTAATTCCTATAAAGTGCCGATAATAGGCAGGTTCATGATGCACTAATTATTTGTGGTACCAAATTTGTTGGTGGGTGGTTAACTATGATTCTTGGACCTTGTTATTGATTATATTATCTTCAACTACAAGAAAGTTAAGTGGGACTTCACACTTCAGGATAAAGAACTAGTTTTACGTTAGAAAACGTTTCGATGCATGCCTCACTTTATATTATATGCAGATTAAAATAATTCTGGAATTTCAGGAAGAAATTAAGTGAAACAACATAAGATGAAAAAATATTACATCAAATTCAAAACTTTAAAGTAATAAATTAATGGGTTTCTGATCTTATAAACTATTCACTCTTTCTTATTTTATTTAATGTGGGACTAACTTCATATACTCCTCACACTTACAACATTAACCGTCAGTAGAATATATATACTAATAATTGTCGTATGATTTTATACTATGACTTATTACTAACTTAAATTTTAATCTAAAATAACATTTTTTTAGTTGGTTTCGAATACAACACATTACACATGTGATGCTCCAAGAACACCTAATAATATTTTTTTTATAAATAAATAGAAAATCCAATAATATTAACGGAGAACCGGATGAAGTCAAGAAAAATGGAGACTCTATTTTTATTATACAAAATTTGATATCAACTTCTTATACAATAAATTTAAATAATGTGTTTCTCTTTTAATAATACCATATCAGTAACTTTAATAATTTGGCAAAATTTAAAAATCAACCAATTATTATTTAGTAAAATTTAAAAAAAAAGAAAAATTCTTATTTATTATTATTCATTAAAATATAAAATACTAATCAAATACAATAAATATACATTAAAAGTGTCATAATAATTATAAAAATTTCAACTACAAATATTAAAATTCTAACTTATACATGTTAACAGTATATCTAATTTTTAAAATAAGTTTAAATTTGGCACATTTTCTTACTAAATACATTCAAATATATCATGATATAATTTTATATTATATTTTTTGTGTTTCTTATTCTCATTCATTTTTTTTATTTTTTTTAATTATTTGCAAGACAAATAACGCTATATGAAAAGACAAAATATGACAGCTAAAGCAAATATAAAAATAGAAGGAACAAATAAAAATGTAATTTTATACAACTCTAATAACTTAATCACAGCTATCTGATAAACCCTAATTTTGTGGTTTATCTTGTGCTTAATTTGGGAGATTTTATCACCTTTTTCCACATTTATTCAATGAAATAGCATGGTTTTGTAATTCTCCCTGAATTTATGCTTAAGTGTGAAAACATGCTTTTTAGGCCTTAAAATAGCTAAATTTAACTCACTTTAATTCCATTCGATACCTTGATATGTTTGTTGAGTGATTTCAGGTTCATAAGGCAAGTATTGGATGGAAAAAGTGAGGAGAAAAGCATGCAAAGTGGGAGAACTCATGAAGAAATGAAGGAACCGCAAAGCTGTCAAGCCTGACCTCTTCGCACTCAATCGACCATAACTTGAGCTACATAGATCCAAATGAGGCGGTTCTAGTTGCGTTGGAAAGCTAACATCCGGGGCTTCAAAATGATATAAAATTTGCCATAATTGCCTAACGTCTAGGGACGCGCACGCGTAATGTACGAATGAGCGCCGATGGAGCACGTGATTCACTAAAGTGAAATCGTGGCCAGCGATTTTGCAGCTTATTTTGGGCCCAATCCAACTCATTTATGATGCTATGGAACCCAAGGATTGAGGGGAGAATGAACCAAGTAGTGATAGTTTAGTTTTCATCATGTTTTAGGATAGAATTCTAGAGAGAGAAGCTCTCTCTTCTCTCTAGAATTTAGGGTAGTTTAGGTTTAATTCTCTCAAATTCATCTTTCAATTCTTGTTTTGATTTAGTTTTCTCTTTTAATTTCTTGTTGTTACACCTTTGTTCTTCTAGTTCTTGTTGTTAATTTCCCTATTTTGCCATTTTTATGTTTATGAACCATTATTGAATCTTGATTTCTTTGAATGCAATTTTATGTTTCTATGTCTCTTTTATGTTACCTCCATTGTTATTGTTGATTTCTTGTTGATGATAGTTATGGATCTTGTTAATTTTGGTATGTGGTGATGTTTACTTTTCTTGCACTCTAAGCGTTTGATGAAATATTTTCTCTAGTATTTGAGTAGTTTTCTTTACTCTTGGCCTAGGCTAAGGGAATTGAGCGGTCTTGAGTCATTGGATCTCAATGATTTGGTGATTTGAAAACCTTTGGTGATCAACTTGATACTCATTGACACCAACCCACTACTAATCTAATTAGTAGATAGGTTGGGACTTATGGGTTGATGTGATCAAACCTATTTGACATACTTCAAGCTTAGGAGTAGACATTACGTACTTAAGGCTTTCGGAAGTAAACTTAATAGGTTGGCCTCTCATAATTATCAATATTTGGTTTGTAGACAAGGATGGTGATCTCAATTACCTATGTCTAGCCAATAGTACTTTTTCTTTATTTTATTAGTTCTTATCATTTTACTTTCTTGTCAATTAATTTTTCTTGCCATTTATTTTCTTGCCCATTGAAAATCAAACCCCCCTTGCATCTCATAGCCAATAATTGGGCATTTTATTGCAATTTTTTGTGAGACGACCCGAATTTTAAATACTTCGATTAATTCTTATTGGAGTTTGTACATGTGACAAAACCAAATTTAATTTGATTTGAGGATTGACTATTGGTTTGGACTATACTAACAACGGAATTATTTTGTGAAATTCCGAACCGGTACAAATCCTTGCTATCAAATTAATGGCGCCGTTATCGGGGAGTTGCAATGGTGTTACATTATTGGCTATTGTGAATATTGTGAATATGCTTGTCTTTTGCTTATTTGTTAGTTTTTGTTAACTTTAGGACTTTATTGCTTATTTTTGTTAGCTTTTATTTTTATTTGCTATTATGAATTCTCACCACTTTGACTATGAGTTTGGCTCAAATTATGTTGTAGGGAATGGAAGTTACAATGATAACATGCATCAAAGATTTGGGAATCAACGATGGGAGTAGCCTCAAGGGATTGATCAATCTTATTGGCAACAACTTCCTCCGGTTTCTTATGGGTATAATTCTAATCCTAGTGCATATCAATCTAATGGATGTGGTGACCCTTATTGTGATTGTCAACAACCACCACCACATGCCTATGAACCACCCCTCAACATGACTTTGAACCACCTTACTCACAAGCCCCCTACCACCAAACACCTCATTATGACCCTAATTCTTATCCACCATACCAACCACCTTATGAACCATATGAACCACACATGAAACCACCACCATTCCAACACAATTACTCTCAAGAACCACCTCCATACCCTTACCAAGATGAACCAACTTCCAATTATGAAATTTTCCTCTCAAACAATGAACCTTCTCCTTCCACACCACCTCCAATGGATGATTCTCTCCAAGAATGTGTTAGTTCTTACATTCGAAGGCAAGAAGAGAACCACAAGGAGTTCAAAGAGTTAGAAGCCAAGATAGCTACCATAGCGGAAGCCGTTAGCAATATGGTCTCCTCCCGCCTAAGCCTATGCGATCAAGGAACTCCCATTGTTGAATGTGGAGTAGCAATCCAGGAGCATAGTGAGGGAGTGAGTTTAGAGCTTCAAGGTGTAGAAGAAGGGGTGAAACAAGGATTGCCACAAGGGGAGAAAGTCGAGATAATTGAGGCGGAAGAAGTGGTTGAAGCCTTAGAAGTGGTTGATGCCTTTGAAGAGGTTGACCAAGAGATGGATTCAATCATTGAGGAGTTCCTATCTACAATTGAATCCCCTCCCATTGGGCTTGAAATTGAGGTCAAAGAAGAAGAAGCACAACCTCTCATGCCCTTGGTGAGCAATGAAGAAGAGATTGAATTGGAAGAGAGTTACCAAGAGGAAGAAGTTGAAATTGAAGAAGCTTGTGAAGAGGTGGAGGTAGTCAAAGAAGAGCACAAGGGAGTGGAACTTGCAAGATCATTAGGACCACCCTTCCTAAGTCACCATCCAATACAACATTCAAGTGGGTAAAATTCCTATCCCTAAGCTTTAATTTCTCACTTGAATATGGTTTGTTTGAGACGGATGGGCAACTTAGAGTTCTTTGTGGAGTCAAGAGTATGAAAGAATTGGTTAGTGGGTGGAAATGCCAATCAAAGTTTCTTATGGTTGAAAACTCAAAGTCTAAGTACAATGGTTGGTATAGTTCTCAACTAAAAGGGTCTAGGAAGATGCTTTGGTGTTTACTTGAGAATTCGGATCACTTCTCACCCAATTGGAATTGTGATGATCAACTTGAAGATGGGTGTAGAAACAAGATTTGTGATCCGAAAATATATGAAGACCAATTTTAGAAGCCCTTAACTTGTGTGGAACTTCATCAAAGCTTGGTGCCATTGATCTTGAATTTTGGAGCTTACTTGAAGTCCAAGCATTGGTGGAAGTTTCAAGATGAGTTCAAGTATAAGCCACCATGACAAGGAGCTTCCCAAATGTCCAACTTAAGGACTTAAACTAAAAGTGCTAGGTGGGAGATACCCCACCATGGTAAACTCTTTCCATTCTCTTGTAAATATAATCAATAGATGAATTGGGTTGCCATTGTTAGGTAGTTTTCCTCTTTTCATACTCTTGTTTTAATATTTTGCTTGTTAGTTTGTTTGATTAGATTGTGCCTTAAGTTGTAGCTTAGTTGTTGTTGAGTAGTGTTTTACTTGTAGTATAAGTTTTGTTTTTAGTGTATTTGAAAATTTCTCAAAAACCAAAAAGATTTGTTGTTAAATTTGATTTTTGATTGTTTTAGAATGCTTGTAAATTAGGAGAGTACCCTGTTTTTGTTCTAAGCATATTCTAAAAAAAAAGGGGCATCCGCGTGCGAGCGTGCTGTGCGGCGTGTGCGCACGCATCGGTGGTGCATCTCACACTCCTGGTACAAAAATCAGAGAGTTGTGCCAAAGTTGTGCCTACTCTGTGCCCGCGGCCTGACGCGCAAGCGTACGTGACGCGTCCGCGTCGGTCACCAACTTCATCAAACATGCGTACGCGTACTCTACGCGTCCGTGTCCCCTGTCCTGCCTGCCCACCCATGCGCACGCGTGCGTGACGCGTACGCGTCGCCCTCCGCACCCTGTTTTTCCCCTGTTCTGCCCTGTTTTCTTTCTCTCTTCTTCTCTTCTTTTCCTTCTAGTTTCTTCCTCTTTCTTTCTCCTTCTTTCTTCCTTTCTTACTTTCTTTCCATTCTTCTTTTCTTTTCAAAATTTCACTTTTTATTTTTTCTTATTTTCATTTTCTTCTATATGTTGTATTTGCATATTATCACCCATTGCATTTTAATTTTGTTTTTATAACTTCCTCTCGTTTTCTTTTCTAAGTTCTTGTTTTAATAATGGTGTTGGATTCTTATATTCAATTGTTGAGAATTTTTTGGTTAATCTTGGTGCTTTGTGACTTGTTACATTAATTGTAATATTCGCTCTACACACAAGATTAGTGCTTTAGTCCTTCCTAACTCATGATTCCTTGTTTTTATACCTCATCATCATTGAGTTAGGATGGGACCAAATGCTCTCATGCTTATCACTAATCTTGTTTGTGTTAATTATTGATTAAGCTTGATGCAACATGCTCTTCATGTCATGTACCCATGCTTTGACTTTTCTTTTGCATCAAGTATTAGTTGATATGCCATTTGCCTATATTGCTCTCTCACTTACATGCGTAGCTAACATATAGTGAGAACCCTACTTTTATTTGGCATTAGCCCCCGCCTATGTTCTAATTGCTTTGATATCTTTGTTGTAGGCTTAATTTCCTTTCTTTCTCTTTCTTTTTAGGTTGGCCACCAAGAAGAAAAGGGATGGAAAAGCTTCTAAATGGGGCAACAAACAAGTTCACCCGCACAACCTTTTGAAGGAGCTCATCAATTGTAGCAACCCATCCACATTGCTCTTCTTTGTATGCACTGAGTACGGTGCAAATTTCTAAATGTGGGGAGGTCGTCTGACCAATCTCCATGGGTAACCATTTTCTTTTTCAACACCAAATTTAATTTTTCAATTTTTTGTCCTTGTTAGATTAGTTGCTGCATTATATGATAGGTTGCATGATAGTTAAAATTTGTACATATTTTACCACCTCTTTTTATGTTAGGACTACTTGGTTAGGGTGATGATTTCTTTTCCAAAAAAAAAATTATTTTTAGGGCACCCTACCAATTTGAAAAATTTTTTTGTGACAAACTTGCTTGAAGAATGTATTTTGGAACATGGTTTTTGAGCTAAGAACACAAGCATGTGAGTTTTGAGCCTAATTGTGTGGTTACATCTTATAACCACTTTATTTCATTCTTGTGTGCATCATTCTCTTTCTATGATTGTAATCTTTGATTTGTTTGATTCTTTATGTCCATTGTTCCATGTATACATGCATTTATATGATTGAGGCCACCATTTCATTTAGCTCACTTACCCAAATAGCCTACCTTTCATCAACCATTGTTAGCCAATTTTGAGCCTATTTAATCCCATTTGTTCTTAATTGTAGCACATCACTACCCATTAGGGAAAAATAATAAATGTCCTTAATTTGGATATTTGATTAGCTTAGGCTAGTGAGGGTGTGTATCATTTGGGTATAGAAAACTTGGGACATTAGTTGAGAGAAAAGTGTGTTTTTGTATTTTGTTGAAGATTTTTGGGAATTGGGTATATGCTTATGCATTAAATATGTAAAACCATATGCATTGATACGTTTGTATATACTTTGAAAAAAATGTGTGAAAAAAAAATAAAAAAATATAAAGAAACAAAAAAAGAAATAAAAAGGGGACAAAAATGCCCCAAAGTAAAGTTCAATAAAAATCAATGCATATGGAATGTTAATTAAAGAGAATGCATGAGTATGTGAAAAAGTGAGAATCATGGGTAGCTAGGTTGTGTATTAGAATTGTATAGGTTGTTACATGTGTTAGGTGACAGCTTAGGCTAATCAAAGATACAAATTTCAAGCTCACTTGACCATATGCATCCTTACCTTTACCCTAGCCCCATTACAACCTATGAATAAGTCCTCATGATGAATGTATGCATGCATTGAATAATTGTTGATTGTTAGATGAAAAACAAATATTGGAAAGCATGATTAGAGGAGAATTGAGTGAATCGACCCTATACACTTGAGCGACTAGAGCGGATACACTTCCGGTGAGGGTTCGATGCTCAATTCCTTGTTCCCGGCTTTCATGAGCTTTCTTCTTGCAAGTCTATTTGAACTTCATTTTGATATTTGAATTGGTAGAGTTTGTGAGTCGTCATATGACCTTTGCCCTACTTGTTCATATATGCTCTTGGAGATTGATTTACTTTTAACCAAGTAGATAGAATCATATTGCATTTACATGCATGTAGATAGGTTTATATAGTTTCTTTGCATTGAATAAATGTTCATACCCTTTTCTTGTCCTTCTTTATTCTTAGCATGAGGACATGCTTGGTTTAAGTGTGGGGAGATTTGATAAACCCCAATTTTGTGGTTTATCTTGTGCTTAATTTGGGAGATTTTATCACATTTTTCCACCTTTATTCAATGAAATAGCATGGTTTTGCAATTCTCCCTAAATTTGTGCTTAAGTGTGAAAACATACTTTTTAGGCCTTAAAATAGCTAAATTTAACTCACTTTAATTTCATTCGATGCCTTGATATGTTTGTTGAGTGATTTCAGGTTTATAAAACAAGTATTGGATGGAAGAAGTGAGGAGAAAAGCATGCAAAGTGGGAAAACTCATGAAGAAATGAAAGAACCGCAAAGCTGTCAAGCCTGACCTCTTCGCACTCAATCGATCATAACTTGAGTTACAGAGATCCAAATGAGGCGGTTCTAGTTGCGTTGGAAAGATAACATCCGGGGCTTCAAAATGATATAAAATTTGCTATAGTTGTCTAATGTCTAGGGATGCGCACGCGCAATGTACGCATGCGCGCCGATGGAGCACGTGGTTCACTAAAGTGAAATCGTGGCCAGCGATTTTGCAGCTCATTTTGGGCCCAATCCAACTCATTTTTGATGCTATTGAACCCAAGGATTGAGGAGGGAATGAACCAAGTAGTGATAGTTTAGTTTTCATCATGTTTTAGGGTAGAATTCTAGAGAGAGAAGCTCTCTCTTCTCTCTAGAATTTAGGGTAGTTTAGGTTTAATTCTCTCAAATTCATCTTTCAATTCTTATTTTGATTTAGTTTTCTCTTTTAATTTCTTGTTGTTACACCTTTGTTCTTCTAGTTCTTGTTAATTTTCCTATTTTGCCATTTTTATGTTTATGAACCATTATTGAATCTTGATTTCTTTGAATGCAATTTCATGTTTCTATGTCTCTTTTATGTTGCCTCCATTGTTATTGTTGATTTCTTGTTGATGATAGTTATGGATCTTGTTAATTTTGGTATGTGGTGATGTTTACTTTTCTTGCACTCTATGTATTTGATGAAATGTTTTCTCTAGTATTTGAGTAGTTTTCTTTACTCTTGGCCTAGGCTAAGGGAATTGAGTGGCCTTGAGTCATTGGGTCTCAATGATTTGGTGATTTGAGAACCCTTGGTGATCAACTTGATACTCATTGATACCAACTAACTACTAATCTAATTAGTAGATAGGTTGAGACTTATGGGTTGATGTGATCAAACCTATTTGACATACTTCAAGTTTAGGAGTAGACATTACGTACTTAAGGCTTTTGAAAGTAGACTTAATAGGTTGGCCTCTCATAATTATCAATATTTGGTTTGTAGACAAGGATGGTGATCTCAATTACCTATGTCTAGCCAAGAGTACTTTTCCTTTATTTTATTAGTTCTTATCATTTTACTTTCTTGTCAATTAAATTTTCTTGCCATTTATTTTCTTGCCCATTGAAAATCAAACCCCCTTGCATCTCATAGCTAATAATTGGACATTTCATTGCAATTCCCTGTGAGAAGACTCGAAGTTTAAATACTTCGGTTAATTCTTATTGGGGTTTGTACATGTGACAAAACCAAATTTAATTTGATTTGAGGATTGACTATTGGTTTGGACTATACTAACAACGGAATTATTTTGTGGAATTCCGAACCGGTGTAAATCCTTGCAATCACCATCACAGTTACATAATTTACTAATTGCTGATGCATGACAAGTTAAATCTCAAAGCAGTTCTTGAGATTCACGAAATACACTTATTTGATCCTTGACTTATCAATTGCACTATTTACATCCCTAAGATTATAAAAAAGGTATCTAGTTAGTCCTTCACTTCATTTCCGGTCATTTAACCATGTCGCCGGCAATGACGTGGAAAATGAGTACCACGCTGGAGCTTGCCTTCGTTGCTCTTGGGCCCTGGTCCCGCCGGAGCTTGCCTCCGCCTTCAGCATCTCCCCGGAGCCCTTCCAGACTCTTTTCAACGTCAACTGCGCTTCGCAGCACACCATCTCACCATCTCCGCAATTCGTGGTGACGCCTCCCAGGCCTTTTCGTCCAGCAATTTCTAACTCGACAATCGCACCACCATGCTTGAGCCCGACGCCATAGCATTTGTCGATGAGGAATTAGAGCCCAATCAAGATGGCTCCGGCTTGATTTCAGGAAGCTCTGGAAGATCGATAGTGCCGTCGAAGAGGCCGATTCAGCAGCTTCACTGGCCAAGAGGGAGATTGGAGGAAGAGAGAATCCATATAATGTTATTGTAGATAAAAATACTGGGGAAGTGCGTTTGGGTATTGAAAAATACGGACTAAGCATAAGAGGAAAAATCAAGCGACGCAGAGGCGTATATGAATCGCGAGAGAAATATGTCATTTTCAACAAGACCTGCGGTAAGCATGAAGGCCTATATTTGGCAAAGATGGTTCTTATTTGAGCAATGGTGGAGGCAAGCTCCAATGGGATTAGGACCCAAGAGCGGCGGAGGCAAACAAACTCCAATGTAGTACTCATTTGCCATGTCATTGCCGGCAGCAAGATTAAATGGCCGAAAATGAGGTGAGAGATCAATTAGATGCATTTTTTACAATTTCAGGAACGTAAATAGTGCAATTGGTAAGTCAAAGACTAAATCATTGCAATTCGTAAATCTCAGGGACCACTTTGAGATTTGACTCGATGTATGACCTATCAGCTATGAGCCTATGATTAAAAGAAAAGAAATATTTCATAAAAAAAAATAATGAGAGAATAGTGGAGGTAGTTTTGTTGTAATTTTTCATTTTTCTTTTAGTATTTCCAAAGATTTTGGTTTCTTTTGTGGTATTAATTCATTCTTGCAATCTGAACTCTGGTTTGTCTAAACAAAATGGAAATTATGAGAAATGGGATATGAAAAAATAATTCAATGTTTATTGTAGATACATTTCATAGAAGAAAAGCAAAAAGAGCTTGGAAGATAGACTTTGGACTCTGCCACTTTACTGAAGGACTATCTCTTTCTATT
>NC_029791.2:117202096-117214648 GCF_000816755.2 Arachis ipaensis
ACAAAACTAGTTAATTCTTAATCAGACCAATCTTTTTTTCGGTTTAAGATGCATGAAAATAATTAGAGTAAATTACATCGTAGTATGGGAGATTAGGTGATATTATACATGACAGCCTATAATTTAGGCTGTCATGTTTACACCTAACCTCGCGTTTGCGGGTAATATTGCCGGACCTCATGGGAAGTCAGTGTAATCAGCTCAAATACTTATGGTGCTAAATTTGTGTAATGAAATTGTACATTTAAAGCAAAAATGTAAAAGTATAAAGCATAGATCATTTCTGCATTTTCTTAAGCTCATTACCTCTATAGCATCCTTTAGAGGTCCCCAACATTCCATTCTGTTGTATTTTTTGGAGCTAGAATGAAAATACACGCGAACTATAGAATCCAGCAATTCAGGATGTTCATCGAAAAGCGCAGAATCTCCATACTGAATTGCTTTGAGTACCTGCGATGCTCAACAAGACAAGGACCAAAACAAATGTCACACATAGTTATTATGCATAATATAGGACCTTCAAGTCACAATTTGTGAATATCAGAATACAAGATACTAAGGTAGCGTTTGTTTTGAGGTACTGGGACAGAGACTGGGAGACTGAGACACAGTATTATGTTTGTTGGCTCAGAGACTGGTACTAAAATTTCTGTCTCTGTCCCTAAAATTTCAGTATTTCAGTACCTCTAAAAAGTAGAGACACAGGGGACTGAAATTTTTAGAGACAGAGACTAAAATTTTAATAACATTTTATACCTAAAATATCCTCATTTCAATTAATTAATTCCAATTTTATCCTTTGTGCAAATTAAATTAGAGTTTTATTCTTGTTTCAATTTCTGTCTCTTACTTTGCACCAAACAGAATACTGAAATTTATTTCGGTCTCTGTCTCTTAGTCTCTGTCTCTCAGTCTCAGTCTCAGTCTTTCAGTCTCTGTCTCTCTACCAAACGCTACCTAAGATATGATCTTCAAGAAACAAAAGACTCCTATAGAATTCACTACTTGTCTATTTAATTAGAATTCTCCTTTTAATATAAGTTTAATGGAAACATACCAAAGGCATTTCCTTGGAGAATATGTGATATCTGAATTCTGCAGCCAAATCTAGGAAGGGATTGGGACCACTGACAAAGCAATGAACATGTAAGCACATCTCATTTTGCACTTTCTTCCATTCAGCTACAACATCATCCTTCTCATACCACCCTCTCAACTGCCACACAAGAAAGAAAAAAGGGGGATGGCAGATACATAATATGAATTAGTTAAGAGAACCAATGTTTTTGTTCAAAATATATACCATCAAGCACTATAATTTCTATGCTATGTGAAAGCAAGGACACAACACAAACCTGCTCAAGATTGATCACATTGGAGACTGTTAAAGTCAGATTAGCTGTGAAGTCGCAATGCGATAGAATGTAGGTTCTCGGAATAAAACTTGCATATTTGTTTATCTGATCCTCCAATAAAACTACCTTAAGTTTTGAAGCTTCAAATCTTGCCGGAGGAACCAAGAGCCTAACAGCCTAAATTTAAACAAAAAGTTATTTAGTCAGAGTTTTCTTCATTTCAGATAACAATCCATACATGAATTAAGAAAAGAAATTTCAATTTTGTTTATTAGAACTGGAAGCTGGAGTCCAGAACACACATTCTTGTTTGTCCATCGTACTGTAATAAAGCCAAAGTCAAAGGATGCAGCACTTCCAACAAATGTGAACATTAATAGTGAAAAATATTTTACATGACTGAACCATGTGCCTCTCCTTAGCAGCTTAATCTTTTAAGAGGAATGATACATAACATGTTATCAGAACTTCTATATATGTCTAGAAAGTCCAAGAGTTCAATCATTGTTATCACCAACTCTTGTAAATAAAAGATTGAATTTTAGCTCAAGATATAACATGTCTATAAGTTTCAGAGAGAGGTTTCATGACAATCATGGAATACAACATACAACAAAAATGAAATACATAGGACATTGTATGCTAGTGTGTGTTGAATACAAGCAAGTTCATATCTAAAATAAAAGGCTACACAACTTTAGCTACACTAAACTAGGACATATTTCCTGCAATTTCCCTCACACTACTACTAGCCTAGCATTGAACTCCTTAATCATAATAATGGCAGACAATGTATGGAAAAAATATGAAAGAGAGTGAGAAAAGGTACCTCAGAAACAACGGTGTTGTAGGATGGAGTAGAATTTGTTATAGAAGACAAGATAAAGGGTCTGCTGCATCTATTGGAAGAAAATGGCTTTGAGATGATTGTAGGAATGGTGTTGGTGGTGGTGAACATTGTTCTTGGTGTGGTTTGTGAGAATGAGAGGACATTGTTGTTGTAAACACAGTTACATGCCATGGAAGGAAGGAGGTGCAGCTCCTCCTCTTCATCTTTCACAAGCCACCACCATTCTCTTCTCTTAAGAGAAAAAAAAGAATAAAAAAGAAAAAAAAAAGTGATAGAGAATGAAAGCAAAAAAAGTAATGTAATGTTGGGAAATTGGTGTTCTCAAAAAAAGCAAAAATCTCTTTCAATTCACTCCTTCCACACGATTTCTTTCTTCTTCTTTTATTCAATTTAATTATACAAAATAGAGATGAAAGAAACTCAAGTATTATTTTGAAAAAAAAAAAAAAATTCAAAACAGCTTGGATTTTCGATAGAGATGTGGATAATGTGATGACGTGGCTTTACCTGTGTCAACAGTTCAGTGGGAAGCGAATCCGCCTCTGCTTGAAGCCTTGAACTCTTGAAAGCCAAAACTTCAATTTTATCATATTTTTAGTGTGAATATTGAATCATGTCTGGGGAGCAAAAATTATATATCAACGTACCAAATTAAATTAAGTAAAGACTAATTAATGAATTAATAGGGTGGATTAAGTGATTAACTACATTAGACCTCACAATCTAATGAGTCACTTCATTTGAAAGTTAACTTGAATAATACAGACAGAAACCTTTTTTGAAAACAAAGTTTGCATGCTTAATGCTAAATAAACTAATGAAGAATATTTCTAAATTCAGGCAAAATAAAAATATGACGATGCAAAAACATAATAACTAAACAAGTAAACACAAGCAGTTGAAATCTAATTGAGATGACATATTAACATATCTTTTAATATACCGTTTAAAATTAAAAATGGTCTAATCCATCTAAAAAAAATAGACACGACCCAAATAACATAAAAACATAGAAACTTCAAAACACACCCTCTTTCTAAAAAAAAAGAAAACACATACCCTCCCCAAAAAAAGAAATAAATGATAAAAATGGTGTAAATTACTAAATTCACTCAACTATGACCAAAACATTTTGTTATTATTAGAAGTGATTAATCTATTTTTTTTCAAAGACAGTGAAATTATTTTATTTCAATTGAAAAAAAAAATTTTGTCCACAATTCAGAACTAAAAAAAAAAAAGTGGAATTCTCCTATTTTATTCTTAAACGTTAGCGAAGCACAATGAAAAAAAGAAACTAAGATTAATCTATTTTTATCACATTAGAAGCTTGTAATCTAACTCAACCTACCAAATTAACCAAGAGATGAGAACTGTCCACAAGAAATAAAAATCTTGGGTTAACACAACCGACACACATACTACAACATATTAACATATGTCGTTCTATCAACATCCATATTTTTCCGAACAGAATATCTTTCAGTCCCAAGACTTACTTACTTCATTACTTTCATTTTCTATTTATTTATTTTATTCATTCATTTATTTTCAATTAGTACATTAACTAGCCGTGGCAATATGTACCCTACTCGCGGGTATTCAACCCGAACCCATCCAGTCGGGTAGGGTTGTCAACCCGATCCGCAGCGGATAGGTTAGAGTGCGGGTAAAATTTTCGTGCGGATTAAGTAGGGTGCGGGTTGAGCTTCAACTCTACCCGATCAACCCGCACCCTATATATATATTATATATATTTATATAAAAATATATTTTAAGTGGATATTGAACTAAAGACTTCTTACTAAATACAAAAGATCTTTAGTCATTAAAAGAAGATCATTAATTAATAATTTAATAATTTTTTTTATATAAAAGTCAATTCTATTTTAAATTATCATCAAGTTATATAATAAAATTGCATTTTTTTTGTAACCCGCGGATAGAATCGGATACCCACAGGTTAAGAACGGATAGGATTAGAATTGAGATATTCTCAAACCACGGATAGAATAGGATTGAATTTATATAAAAATCTTAACCCGTGGATAGAATTAAGTTTGATTCCAAACCCTACCCTACCCTACCCTACCCTACCCTACCCTACCCATTACCACCCCTAACATTAACTAAGTAAAAAGTTGTTGTAAATTGGCTAAAGTACACCAAAACCCAACAAATAAATTGACAGAAGCACCAATCACCAACAAGTACAGCTGTTTCTTACTTTCTCTAAGCACATGCCTCACACCATGACACCAAACTAATAATTTTCCACCTTCATATTCTCTGTTTTGATTTGATATTTTAGCACACAGTAACACAAAGTATCTATTGATATTGATTTACCTGAATTAAATAATCATTCCTCAATAGATTTTGTTTTTTCTGCTCTGGTTCTGGCTTTCATGGGATCTACCGCTCCTTCTACTTCAAAACCATCACATGCATTAACTCCCTCAGCTCACTCTGTTATAAGCTTGTTCTGTACTTCTGTTTCCCATTCAATGAAGCTAAAAACAGAAACTTTTTGAGGATGATGAATGTTGAGAAAGGAAAGTGAGTAATAGTGCCTCTTAGGTGAGGACCAAGGTAACAATCTCCCATTTCCTTCCTTATATTCTGTATGTTGATGACGATCTTACCTAGGTTTATGAAGAACATACTAAAAATATTTAAGTGGGTTTTTGTTTCTAGGGAAACTGACTTTAAAGCTGGATGCTTTACTTGCTTTCATGTTTGTTTATCCCCTTTTCCTGTGATGGGGTCTTCGCTATTTTAAGTTTTTAGTATTCTTTGTTGTGGTTTCCCCCCCAAAAAAAGTTGTGTTCTGTGTTTGCATCAATTTAGCCCAAACACTAGCAGCTTTGTTTGAAATATTCCTTCACTGATTGAACTACTGGACAAAGTTTGAATCTTTCTTTTTTTTTTTTTTTTTTTTTTTTTTTGACTTTTTAACATTCTAATCAAAATTGATCTGTTCTTTCATTGATTCATTCATAAGGTCACCTGCTTTAGTATCTTCAACATTTCTGTCTGGCTCTTATTATTTTGTCAATCTCCCTCTTCTAGTCTTATTTGATTGATGTCCTTCTTCAGCTTCCTTGTATTGAAACTTTTGAGTTACTTCTTCCTTTGCATATTGCTTATTTTTGTTGATCTATGTTTCTTCATCCTACCTCCCACTTTGAAATCTTGTGTTTCATTGGAGTGATTTACTAGAATGTTACATTAAAATGCAATATGATTCTCTCTCTTTTTTTTTTGTTACAATAATGTGATTTTGCTTCCAATGTGTGCAAATGAGAGGTGCTGGCAAATTAATAAGTAGAGATCTAGCATTTAACTTCTAATCATTATTATTTAGTGAAAATGAACTTGCTAATAATTTGATTTCCTTACTAGGTGCATTTATTTTGCAATAGCATTAGTTTGAAAGCCATAGGCCATGGCTCTGGGGAAGAATTTTCGAGGTGAAGGGAGGAAGTCAACGAACTACTATTCGACAGTTTTTGTGGCTGTGTTTGTTGGCTTTTGCTTAGTTGGTATATGGATTGTAATGTCATTCATTGTTCCATTCCAGAACACAATTGTACAGGCACCTGAGACTGTTAATGAGGGGAAACATATAGTAAATAACAATGCTTCTACACATTTTGAAGATAGTTTAGGTGATATACCTGTAGAATCAACAAAGGTCGATAGCCAGACCCAAAAAACTGAGAGTGAAAGCCAGCCGGAAAACGAGGGTGACAGAAAAGGAGTTGAAAAATTGTCTGAGGATTCACCTGAAGAAAACAAGCAAGAGGTTGTTAGGGATAGCTCGGGTCAGTCGAGTGAAAAGAATGATTTGGAGAAGGACTCGGATGGAAACTTAAATTCAGAATCTGAAAGTAACAAGAGCACAGATAACAATCTAGGAGCAGAAAGAAATATTGGTGAAGCCACAGATCAAGAAGAGAAGTTTGGTGAGGCCGAGGAGGATAAAACCGAGAATCATGTGCATTCGGAGACCAAAGAAAGTACTGGAGAGAGTAACTTGGAAAGCCATGTAAACAACAAAGTTTCAAAAGAAGCCTTTCTGGCTGGTACTCAGCCTGAAACATTAACTGAAGTTGCAACTGAAAATGGAACTTGGTTGACTCAAGCTGCAGAGTCACAGCATGAGAAGGAATCGCAAAAGTCGTCGGCTTCTGTGGACAGCAGCAAATATGACTGGAAACTGTGTAAGACAAGTGCAGGAACAGAGTACATACCATGCCTTGACAATGTGAAAGCTATTAGGATGCTTCGAAGTATAAAACACTATCAACATCGAGAGAGGCACTGTCCTAATGAAGCACCAACTTGTCTTGTTCCTCTACCTGAGGGCTATAAAATCCCAATTAGGTGGCCTCAAAGCAGGGAAAAAGTATGTAGCACTTAAGCTGGAACTAGGTTGCATATCTTTAATAAATGATAATGGGAAAAAAATGAAATTTAATATTTTTTGTGCCTGTTACAGATTTGGTTTAACAATGCTCCACATACTAAGCTTGTAGAAGTTAAGGGGCATCAAAATTGGGTCAAAGTTACAGGGGAATACCTCACTTTTCCTGGTGGTGGAACTCAGTTTAAAAATGGTGCTCTTCATTACATTGAGTTCATTCAGAAGGTAAGCCATTCTCGTGCTAATATGTTATTTTGCAATTTGCACAACCAATTGATCTTGTTATTCTTTATATTTTCTTAATAAAAAAATAGTCTAACCTGTAGAAAAGCAAAAGCCTTTTTTTAAATTTTTATTTTTATTCTAATTTTATTTCATTTGTTGTGTGCATAATATATCCACCTGACTTAATTTTCAGGAAGATACAATGTTTGTGTTCTTCTGGTATTGGCTGTAGTATCTACATAGTAATTTCTATAGAAATAAATGAATGCTTGGTAATGGGGATAAAAGGGTTTTGATAATGGGATTAAGATATTTATTTGTATGCTGATATTATCTTTAACATAAAACTGCTTCAAGCATAATGAATTCCTTTTATTATATTTCTGAAAGGTTAAGCTATTATGTTAAAGTATATGGATTCCTTTTATTTGAATTCTAATATGTTCTAAGTTAGCACCTATTTAATGGTTCTGCTAATTATGCTTCCATGATCTTTAACAACAAACATGTGAATGCATTTTCTTGAAAGTTAGTCATACTTTTTCCTTAACTTGGGTGTCTGTGTAATGATGCAGTCTCTTCGTAACATTGCATGGGGGAAGAGAAGTCGAGTGATACTGGACGTCGGGTGTGGTGTAGCCAGCTTTGGAGGCTATCTGTTTGAAAAAGATGTTCTTACCATGTCCTTTGCTCCCAAAGATGTGCATGAGGCACAGGTACAGTTTGCATTGGAACGTGGAATTCCCGCCACATTAGGCGTCATGGGCACCAAAAGATTGCCTTACCCTGGTTCTGTCTTTGACCTTATCCACTGTGCACGCTGTAGAGTCCCATGGCACATAGAAGGTGTAAGAATCACTTACATTAAATCTTCATTTTTATGGTGTTTCTATCTTCCACTGATGGTTAACTCCTTTAGAATACTTTACTGGTTGTATAATCAGGTGGCAAGCTACTCTTAGAGCTTAATCGTGTATTGCGACCGGGAGGTTACTTTGTCTGGTCTGCTACTCCTGTGTATCAAAAGGATCCGGAAGATGTTGGAATTTGGAAAGGTAAAGTCTGTTAATCGATGTACGCGTCAATGTAATAGATGAATGTATGGTTGATTTTATAAAAAACCATTTTGGTTGCAGATATGGTTGAAATTACAAAGTCAATGTGCTGGGATCTGGTGGTAATTGGAAAGGACAAATTGAATGGAGTGGCAGCAGCAATATATAGAAAACCAACTGATAATGAATGCTACAATAGGCGACCGAAGAATGAACCACCGATATGTGATGAATCTGATGATCCAAATAAAGCCTGGTACTTTACTTCTTTATTGGTTCCTACAACAATGCCTTATATTTCATTTCTACATTAACGGCTTGGATTGGTGAATAGTTGAGAAAATAATAAGGCTTTTGAAACCACCAAAACGTTGACTGTTTACACATGCAGAATTATTTTGTATCTGTCTGAAATTTCCTTGTATGCTAAGTTTCTAACTGCTTCAAGGCTGTTGATATTGCTCAATTAATTAGAAAAGATTCCTTTTGATGAAGTTGATCTTCTTCCTCAAATTTCCATACAGGAATGTATCACTACAGAATTGTATGCACAAAGTGCAAGTAGGTGCCTCGGAACGTGGATCGGTTTGGCCTGAGCAATGGCCACTGAGGTTGGAGAAACCACCTTACTGGTTAAACTCTCAAGTTGGTGTTTATGGAAGAGAAGCATCAGTGGAATTCACTGCAGATTACAAGCACTGGAAGAATGTTATTTCCCACTCATATTTGAATGGAATGGGAATAAATTGGGCTTCAATAAGAAACATCATGGACATGAATGCTGCTTATGGAGGGTAAGACATTCTATGTACTTGTGTATGGAATTTCCCTTCTCTCTTTGAAATGCAAATTAATTACTATAGTACTCGATAATTACATGCGGTGTATGCACTCTGCAGAAAGGATTATACAAAATTTCACTCATGAAAAAGATAATTTGAATAGTTTCCTTTTGTGCTTATCCTATTAACTGAAGTTTGGGTGCATTTTCTGGCCTTTTCAGGTTTGCAGCAGCTCTAAAAAATTGGAAGGTTTGGGTAATGAATGTTGTTCCGTTTGATTTTCCAGACACACTTCCAATAATCTATGAGCGTGGATTATTCGGAATTTATCATGATTGGTGTGAATCATTCAGTACCTACCCTAGATCTTATGATCTTCTACATGCTGATTCTTTATTATCAAAACTTAAAGACAGGTATGTTCAAGCAATATCTAAAGTTTTCAACAATCCTTAATCATCTAAGTAACCGATGCATTTCCGGAATCAGATGCAAGATAGTAGCAGTGATTGCAGAAGTTGATAGGATGCTGAGACCAGAAGGATACTTGATTGTGAGGGACAATGTCGAAACAACAAGCGAGATAGAGAGCATAGCTAAGTCTCTACACTGGGATATTCGGTTCACCTATTCGAAAGGCGACGAGGGACTACTTTGCATTCAGAAGACATTCTGGCGTCCAACAAAGGTTGAAACTATTGCAGCAGCTATTGTCTGATCAGAATGAATGTTTCAAAATCTCGATTTCCATGGCTGCCAGTACACTGCTTAGTCTGCTTAACTTGTTCTTCTGTTAAGTACTCTGTTACCACTGTGTCATAATGCTGCTAACATTCAACTGCACTACCCTGTAAAACTTCTGTTTTAATTTTTTTTCTTTTCTATTCAATTCATATGTTCATGTCCTGTGTGGACTTGGTTAGGATGGAGTGCAGTTGTGGTAGAGTTAGAAGATTCTTAACCTTGTAAAGTGTAATCTGTGAGGAATATTGAATGTGATTATGTACTTTAGAAACTACACAATGTGAAATCCGAATAGTTGGAAACAGAATTGCCATAGATACATGTAATTGTCAGGGTCATATTTATATGGAGATGCATCATCATCCAGAACAATTACATATTGATTTATATAAAATTACTAATCACCTTCCACCTAATGAAATAGTAATCTGACCTATGCTCTCCAACCTAGAAAGAACGTCCCTTCCATAAGCTCCATATTCAATATACAAACCAGAATATGATGATGCATTGAGCAAACGTTCAGTTTCTTCCAAAGACGATCTATCACTTTCCCAGCTGTGGTTTTCCATTATTGTAAGTCCCTCAAGTTCGGTTGCAATTTCTTTCATGGTAGGTCTTTCTTCTCTCTTCACCCTTAAACAACGTTTTGCGATATTCGCAAATTCCATTAGTTGCTCGAGCTTTGCCTCAACAATTATGGCTCTGTCCAGAATGTGAAGTAGACGATTCGTATTCATCGAAGAAATGAAGTGCATTGCAAGGTTTCAATCATCCTCAGGCAGCTCAAAACAAAGTGCTTTTCGTCCTGTAAGTAACTCTGCTAGAACAACTCCGAAACTATACACATCACTCTGTGGCTTGTGTGGAAGTATTCAGGGTCTAGATATCCCACAGTCCCTTGCACCAAGGTGGATAGTTCGGTTTTATCAAGAGGAACAATCTTTGAAGCTTCGAAATCAGAAACCTTTGCTTTGAGATTATGATCAAGAAGTATGTTGGTAGTTTTAACATCTCTATGTATGATTGGTGGACAAGTAGCAGAATGCAAGTATGCCAAAGCCCCAGCAGTTTCTGCTGCTATTCTCAATCTTGTTTTCCTGTTAAGCTTTAAAGATTGGTTCTGACCATGAAGATGTTCATCAAGAGTACCACCTTGAATGAATTCATAAACAAGCAATGGAACTTGTGTCTCTAAGCAACACCCCAAAAGTTTAACCACATTTGTATGGTTGATTTGTATTGTCTTGTAATAATCCCTTGTAAACTATTCCATAGCCACCTCGGCCTTCATCAAAGTTGTTAGTGGCCTTCTTTAGCTCTTCCATGCTAAAGATTTTAGCTGTTTCAATTGAACCTTTCTCTCTGGCAAAAAATTGTTGAAAAAATTGTTCTTTCAGTTTGTTGAGCTTTCTTTTCTTCAATCCGCAATACACATTGAAGCTCGCCAAGAATAGCGCTAAGATGCTTACACTGACAACTGCAAATAATAAACAAACATTAAAAAAAAAAAAACATTACGTACGGTGCACACTATCGTAAAAAAATTTAGTTATAAATTTCACTATTCATTTAATTTTACTCTTCACTAATTCTTTTTTGGGTTATGCTACATATTTAAGTATTTTTTCATTCAAGTTTTATCCAAGTAGGTCCAACATCAACAAAAACCACTCTCATTAAAAGAGCGTCATTAGACGTACTTTATCTTCTTCTTCTCCTCCCCCGCGCTTCTTCTTCTTCTTCCAAATACACACATACGTCATTTTTTCTTCTTTCAAATTCACGTATACTACCTCCTCCTCCTCCTCCTCCTCCTCATTATTCTTTGCACACGCAGATTCTTCTTCTGCTTCTCCTCCTCCTCCTCCTCTTCTTCTTCTTCTCCTCTTTCGTTATTGTCATCACCAACAACACCAACATTTTGCTAATTGATTATTTTTTCAATTGAATGGAATGCAGTTGCTAAATTGAATGGAATGCAATTGCTAAATTGAATTAAATTGAATGGACGCAGGTGTTCTGAATCTAAATTGAATTGATAGTCTCTAAATTGTAGACAGAGGTGTTTGGAATTTGATTTTATATAATGGATTATGTTTCGTTCATTCATTACTATACAATTGTTTCACCATGAGTACTTGTTTGATTCATTATGCAGAAAGCTGTTTGAATTTGATTTTATATAATAGATTATGTTTCTTTCATTCAGTACTATACCATTATTTCACCAAAGTACGTGTTTGGTTCATTATATAGAAAGCTGTTTGAATTTGATTTTATATAATGGATTATGCTTCGTTCATTCAGTACTGTACAATTGTTTCACCATGAGTATGTGTTCGGTTCATTATGCAGAAAACTGTTCGAATTTGAATTTATGTAATGGATAATGTTCCAATCATTTAGTACTATACAATTGTTTCACCATAATAACATGTTCAGTGCATTTTTGTTCTGCACAATTCAAAACTCTTCCTCCTACCTTTTACTCACCAGGGAGAGAAAGAGGAAAAGACAAAAAATACAGCAACAACAACAAAAGAATGACGATAAAGAGAAAACACGTGAAGAAGAAGGAATGCGAAAAAGAAAGAGGAGAATGAGGAAGAGGAGGAGGAACGTGAAGAAGAAAGCGAAGAAGAAGATGTTCCGTGCGTAAACGAGCGTGGGAAAAAGAAGAAGAAGCGTGGGAGAAGAAGAAGAAGCGCGGGAGAGAAGAGAAGAAGAAGAAGAGAAGAAGCGTGAGGAAAGAAGAAGCGGAAAAAGCGCGTGACCTAAAATTACTTAGATGAACTTGGATACCAAAATTGTTTGGATGTGGAGAATCTCTCTCTTTTTTTTCAAAATAAATATCAACTCTTTATTAATTACAAGACTGACTCCCATAAGATATTTTATATAAAATTAGAGTAATATTACACACCTATGTCTTTTTATAAATCAAGTCCAACTAATAAGTTAAACAATAAAACTTGAAATAATATTAGTAATAATTGATTTTTATTATATCAAACCAACTTGATTAGACTTGATTAATAAAAAAATTTGGATGTATAGCATTATTCATAAAATCATATTTAAAATTAATATTAATTGGATAAGTTGG
>NC_029791.2:117214679-117219612 GCF_000816755.2 Arachis ipaensis
GGCTAAATGTTAATCCAAAATAATTATATTTTAAGTAAAAATAAAAAATAGCTAATTTCTTTCATCAGTGGAAAATTATAATTTTTTTAATTCGCATAAATATATAAATTTTAAAATACATCAATTTTAACACAATATATGTTCATGTTTGTCACAATCTAAAATGAGTCATGACTGGCGCTCAGGAAAATAATCCTATAGCAAGCTTAACATACTCAAATATAAGTTGAATAAGCAAGTTACAAATATTTTACAAGTTCTAAAATAAATAATTATATATTTTTAACAAAAAAAATTAAAATAACTAAAAATGATTGGATCCTGTGACATATGGAGCATACACTTCTAGGATTTTAACAAAGAATAGGTACTCATTGCAGACCGTTACTCTTGAATAGAAAGTCTCACATAGTCAAATATTTGTTCCTGAAAAATATTTTTAGAAAACGGGGCGAGTTTTGCAACTCAGTGACTAGACAATACATCTATAATCAACATGAGACCATATAAATATTATTATCAAAGTAATATTAATTAGAAAGTAATAGTTGATAATAATAGGTGAATCAATAAGGGAGTTCTCATACAGAAATCAAATCAAAAGTCCACACATGAGCGGCTCTACCTCTATGGGTAGCCCTTTCCTCTTGTGTGTCCTAACAAAATAACAGATCTAACGTGTGGCCTACACGTTAGGCTAGCAACACCCCTGCTAGCTGGAGTCTGAGTCAGATGCATCTAAATTAACGTCATAACCGCCGTTAACTACATTTTTCTAATACGAGCCTCCCAAACCAATTCAAAATATATAGTTTCAAATACAATAAATCCTTAATCTCTCAAATATATAAGATATCGAATCAAATCAATCAGATAATACTTTTTTATCAGAAATCTTTTCAAATTGTATTTTCTCAATCATAAAAACATATTTCATAATTTCAAAGTGAGTGAGTACTAACAATTACTTCAATGCTTCAAAAACAGATTTTCAAGTAAAATCAAACATTTTAGAAATGCAAAACTTCATCAAAAATATATATAGTCTCATGTATAGTTCCGAAAGCATAAACTTCATAAAAACGAATTATTTAAATAAATCAATTATACTAATCAATTTAAAATCATTTAAGACAAATATAGTGAGTATAATTCAAAGATCATACTAGTTATAGGTCAAAATAATTACAGATGCACAATCAAACAATTATAAATGTAAAGTCTACTCACAGCATGGTCCTAACGGACCGAAGAGACCAAACCCAGAGTGTCGAATTCAAGATAAGGAAGATTGAAGTAGAATAAAACGAATGAGCGCAGAATTTGGACCGGAGTAGCGACAAAATGTAGCTGGCGATAGTCCTGGGAATCTAAAACAGACAAAACTAAAATCGAATTAAAACAAGGACAAGACAGATTAAATAGTGGCATAATAGGACATGAAAGCTAGAGCAGAATCAAGGAAAAAGGCTGGACCGGGATAATGACAGGAACAGTTCAGCTCCGATGGCAACGACGACTTGGTTCAGGTACATCCGAACGGCGACAGGAACAACGCAACAGCGGACAGTCCCTCCTTGGCATTTCTTGGCGGCAGAGGCGCGGCGGGCATGGCAGCAGCAGCAGCGGAGTTCCAACGGCGGCAGAACCTCCTTGCGACCACTTCTCTCTCCACGCGCGTTCTGTTTCTCTCCCGGCGACAGATCTGGCGGCGCGAAACAGAGGCGATGGTGGCTGAGCTTGACTACAACAACCCTTCCCGTGGCGGCTCTGGGTAGAACGGCGCGTCTTCCCTCTATTTGCAAACCTCTATGGACGGCGACGATGAAGACCTCGACGGTGACGACGGCGACACGGGACGGTGATGCCTCCTTCTCTTTGCGCGGCTCTCTCTCTCCCTCGGTTCTGGCCTTCCTCGCGACGACACGACGGCGGCGACGGTGGCAGTGACGCCCACCGGCGCCACCTCTCTTCCTTCCTCTTCTCTTCCCTCTCCGGTTCTCCCCCTCTTCTCTTTTCCCTTTCTGTTCTTTCATTCTGCTGTTGGAAGGGATAAGGATGGCTAAGATTTTTGGTGAGTGTGTGAGGGAGTGTGTTATGTTAAAATTAGGGTTAGAATTTTTTGGTTTGAAAAAAAAAAGAGAAGGGTATTATAGGATATTACAATGTTTTTCTTAAGATAGACATTGACAATCAAAACAACTAAATTCCTCATGCACCATAAACAAAAGAGCAAGTTAAATTTTATAAGTATTTACAAAAATAATTTTATGCATGACATTTTTATTATGGATACTCTCTAAACGTTCTTTGTAGCAAATTAAAATCTCTAAACTCCTTCATAATTAGTAATTACTAATTACCAATAATTCAAATTATGGTTGATTGGTTTGTGACCCACTAAAAATGGTCAAGCATTAGATATATTCATATATACATACTGGAAAATATTAAACTATTTATATTTTTTATTTAATTTTAATATATTTATAATATAAAATATTTTATATATTTGTACAATTATAACTATTTTTTTATAATTATTCATGTAATTAATATAAAAAATAATTATTTTTGTTAATATAATGTTATATAATTAAATACAAGTGTAAAATTAGAATGTCAATACATTAAAATTAAATTTTTATATAAATTGTAGATAGGTGGCTCACACAATAAAGCGGTTTTCTCTCTCTTGTGTTGTTCGGACGTTTTCGTACTGGTTATGTTCTTTTGAGGAGGAGGACACAAACAATGGTAGCTCCCCTTAAAGTTGTTGCATGTTGCTTCTTTTACGCATAACTCATTAATATCTGAAGGAACAAAAGGATAATGCGTGTCTTAGATGAGCCAACCCTGCACTCCACTAATCCAAATCGGTTAAAATGAATCTGAAACAACAAGAGTACCTTTGCAACCAGGAGGGCTTTTGCAAAAGAGTAAGACATTAGCGACAAGCCATGTCCCTGTGGGTCCTTTGCATCTTCACGCTCCTCGCAGTAGGATAAGCATGTCTTAGCAAACGGTTGCGTCTGAATCATAACACCAGTAATCCAAGTGTTTCACAACCAACCGTTATGAACATGTTTCTGCTCGTTGAGATGCTATAATTTTCCAGCAGAAACACCACCTGATCTGTTTCATTATTTGGGAGTTTTCCCTTCTTTCTGCTTGTGTCGATGGAGATCTTATTAGCACTGGTAGGTCACCATCATAGTCCAATGGCAAGGGCAAGTATGGGACATTGTTTGTGCAACTGATGAAGAAATTGGTATCGAGGCAGCAATTCTCGACCGTGCTAAAGGGGAAGGGAATCATGACGTTTCCGCATTTTGATTGATTAGGGCATGAGGCTGCACAATAATGGAGTGCTGAAGCACCAACAACAACAACAACAAGCTTATTTGCTTTGATGAGTGCACCACATCCATGTCTTTTTTTACTCTATTACTTGCATATAGAAATTAAATCAAGACATATAGAGGTCCCAATGATCCATGTTTTCATGCTTTTGCTAACACATGTTTCATGACTCCTCGTACCAAGCCATCTACCATGCATTTACCAAGCAGTTTCCAAGTTTGCATATATATCTCTGTATAGGGGAGTTCTCTGGTGACGAAGGTAGTAGTGGCCAAGGTAACCAAAGATTGACCCACAAATAAGAGGTTGACATGTGAAATGGTTGATTATAATGAGAATCATTTTAAAAATATATTTTTTGCGAATTACATTAAAACAAGAAGCTATAATTTTCACAAATTTTCAATTGAAAAAAAAATATAAGAAATCTAATTAAAAAAATCTAATTATAAATTTGATAAAACTATAGGGACTAATAGAGTAATTATACCTAGGCAAAAATGATGAGTGAAAAGAATGATAATCGCCACATTTTTGTGGGATTTTTTATTTTTATAAATTAAATAAATATAATAATTATCAAAATAAATCATTTTAAAAATATTTACCGAAATAAATACCGCTCTCTTATCTCTTATTTTTGTCGTATACATCTATTTAAAAAATAATCAATCAAAAAATTAAATTAAAAAAAATAAAATATACTCAATTACAAATTTTAATTATAAAAAATTAATTAAGAGATATTTTTCTTGTTTTTTTTCTTATAATTTAGCTTTTTTCATTTTTTCTCTATATTGTCGAAGGCCCACAACATTTTTTTTGAAAATTTGTGAAAATTATGGCTCCTTGTTTTAATGTAATTCACAAAAATATATTTTTAAAATAATTCTTATTATAATCAACCATTTCACATGTCAACCTCTTATTTGTGGATCAATTTTTAGTCATTTTTAATCATTACTACCTTGATCACCAGAAAACTCCCCACATATATATATATATGCCACATCACTACTTTAATTTGTTCTCACATCTTTTCCATCCCAATTTTTAGTTTCATCTCTCCGGCAAGTTTAAGATTGATTACTTTTATTTAGTGGTAGTTGGTAGTCGTAGTCGTCTGACCATATCATTCAAACACATTACACGTGTGCTTTTTATTAATAACATCATTTCTAATAAAAAAATATAGATAGATAATAAAAATACTAAACAATATGAATATATATTGGATGTTTATTTTATTAGGTGTATAGATGATTATTCTAATATTAAAATTTAGGTGAATAATTTAAAGATGTAGTGTACTTTTATTTTATTAATGGTTGTTCATGTTATTCAGAAAAGTCATTAGTTACCTAGTATAACCCAATAAAAAACTACTTAAATCAGTTTAGACAGATTTATAAATAAAAAAAATAACAGTTTTTTAAAACAACTTAAATAATAAGTTAAAAAAAAGTTAATTTTGCTATAGAAATAAATATCTTTTATGTTAGAATATTTTTGTCACAATTTAAATATTTTTTTAAAATTTTGATACAAACAACATAAAGAAATATATTTT
>NC_029791.2:117219667-117222372 GCF_000816755.2 Arachis ipaensis
ATAAACGCTACTAAAAGAAAAGCTTAAAACTAAGTAGAATGAAAACCTTGAAGAAACGACAAACTAATTAATATTGATGCATGAAGTTAAGGAAAATTCACACGCAAACCTTCCTATTAAACACAACAATCAATTATTTGATGATGCATTAACATTTAATTAGCAAATACTCTTGATCATAAGAAAATTAATTAAAGATGGAGATAAACTTAATAAAAATATCAACTTGCATTGTCATCTTCCAGTCTTTCACTACCTAATGACATGGAATCTAGCTTTTGACATTTTGGTAGGGTTAGAAGATTCTTAACCTTGTAAACTGTAATCTCTGAGAAATATTGAATGTGAATATATACTTTAAAAACTACATAAAGTGAAATCCAAATAGTTAAAAACAGAATTGCCATAGATACATGTAATTATCAAGGTTATATTTGATGCTACAAAAAAATAAAAAGTGTTGCACCAACATATGTATCATCATGTAGAACATATTACTTAATTTATATAAAATTATAAATCACCTTCCACCTAATGAAATAGAAATCTGACCTATGCTTTCCAATCTAGAAATAATGTCCCTTCCATAAGATCCATTATCTTCACTGTAAAAAGCCAATGATGATGATGATGGTGATGCATTGAGCAAATCTTCAGTCTCTTCCAAAGACGATCTATCACTTTCCCACCTATGATTTTCCATTATTCTAAGTCCCTCAAGTTCAGTTGCCACTTCTTTCATGGTAGGTCTTTCTTCTCCCTTCAACCTCAAACATCGTTTTGCAATATTGGCAAATTCCATGAGCTGCTCGGGCTTTGCCTCATTTGTTATCTGATTGTCCAGAATCTGAAGTAAGCGACCCTTATTCATTGAAGAAATGAAGTACATTGCAAGGTTTCTATCATCCTCAGGCAAATCAAAACAAAGTGCTTTTCGTCCTGTAACTAACTCTGCTAGAACGACTCCGAAACTATACACATCACTCTTTTCTGTTAAGTGGCTTGTGTGGAAGTATTCAGGGTCTAGATACCCCACAGTCCCTTGCACCAAGGTGGATAGTTCGGTTTTATCAAGGGGAACAATCTTTGAAGCTCCGAAATCAGAAACCTTTGCTTTGAGATTATGATCAAGAAGTATGTTGGTAGTTTTAACATCTCTATGTATGATTGGTGGACAAGTAGCAGAATGCAAGTATGCCAAAGCCCCAGCAGTTTCTGCTGCTATTCTCAATCTTGTTTTCCAGTTAAGCTTTAAAGATTGGTTCTGACCATGAAGATGATCATTAAGAGTACCACCTTGAATGAATTCATAAACGAGCAATGGAACTTGTGTCTCTAAGCAACACCCCAAAAGTTTAACCACATTTGTATGGTTGATTTGAGTAAGTATTACCACCTCATTGATGAATTGTTCAATCTGGCTTTGGTCACTGATTTTGGACTTTTTGATTGCAACGGTTTTGTTGTCTTGTAATAATCCTTTGTAAACTATTCCGTAGCCTCCTCGGCCTAGGATCTTGACTTCATCAAAGTTGTTGGTGGCCTTCTTTAGCTCTTCTATGCTAAAGATTTTAGCTGTTTCAATTGAACCTCTATGTTTGGCAATTTTTTGTTGTAACAATAGACCACCATTTTGTTGAAAAAACTGTTCTTTAAGTTTGTTGAGCTTCCTTTTTCTCAATCCACAATAAGCATTAAAGCTCGCCACAAATAACACTAAGATGCTTAAACTGACAACTGCAAATAATAATAAACAAGAGGGAAAATAAATTATTTTATATCCTATTGATGCGTGTGAGATATTCTAAATAATGTATTACAAATATTTATTTGTGTTTGCTGCATAAAGACAATTAAGTATATGTGATATTCCCAAAATATTATTTCATATCGTTTAATAGACATCACTTTATTAGGCAAAATATGTTAACTAATTAACAAAATGAAAATTCAATAATATACAAATTTAAACAGCGCAATTCGTAAAAAGATGTTTTGTTAACTGATGTGAAAATCATTTAAAAAACAATACTAAATAATCAATATTTTTTAGTTAACATTAGCATCTTTTTTAAATTACTTTATTTAATAATTTTACATCTTAAATTATAAACTTTAAAATTCATTAATATTCACTAATTAAAAATTGATTATCTATAATATCTTTTAAAAAGAAAAAAGAAAAATTCCGATATAGTCAACTTCACGTAAAATTGATACTTAAAAGTCATTAGATAATTTTACTGATTTGACTAAATTTTCATCTAAATTTCAGGTTAAGTCAACTTCATCCGAGTTTTCACCAAAGAAAAAATGTTTGACTCACTCAATGGAATTGTGTGTGTGATAAGTTTGGAGAAGGATCTGTTGGGAGTGCATCCAGTTCCTTGAAGTTTGCCATTTCCATTGTACCCTTTGTGACAAGCACAAGTGTAGTTCCCATATGTGTTGTTGCATGTTGCATTGGCATGGCAAAATTTATTGGGTGTCTTGCACTCATCAACATCTGAAGCAATATGTGATATATAATGTCGCATACGTATAACAATTTTAAAATACAAAATGAATCTGAAAGAATACTCTACCTACCTTTACAACCATGAGGGAGATAAGCGTTACCCTGAAAGCCAGAAGAACATTTGCATAGGTAACCACGACGCTTGGTGGAATCGTGACACGTGCTGTTGTGCGCCTTACACGCATAG
>NC_029791.2:117222592-117224034 GCF_000816755.2 Arachis ipaensis
TAGTAGTCTCCAACTGTTTCAGATGTGTGGTCTCAAACTTGTACTCTCCTTTTTCCACCACAAAAGCATAACCACAAGGGTTGTTGAAGTCAACGAATATTTCACCGTTATTCAAAATGGAATTCTCAAAAGAATAATAAATGTACGATAAGCCTTGTGGTGAGGCATCGGGTATAGAAGTATTGCAACAACCGGTTCCGGTGCACTCCCCATCCTTTGCGTCTTTACGTCGGTCGCAGTATGATAAGCATGTCTTAGGAAACGGTCTCATTCTCTCTGCCTCTGAATCCCTTCCCACCACTAATCCAAGTGTTTCACAGCCAACCGTTGTGAACAAGTTTTGGCTCGTTGAGATGCTATAATTTCCCAGAAACACGGTCTGATCGGTTTCATTGTTGAAGAACTTTCCCCCCTTGCTGCTGCTGTTGGTGAAGTAGCAATCACTGGCTACCGGCAAGGAAACGCGGAGTTCGCCGTGATCGACATCGATGCTTCGCAGACGCAGGTGATTGTCTTGTAAGTGTGGGACATGTTTATTGGTGCAGTAGATAAGGAATTCGGGGGCGAGGGAGCACTCCTTTGTGGTCCCAAACGGGAATGGAATGCTCACGGAGCCGCAGCTACGTGTGCAGTTAGCTGCTGCACAATAATGGAGAGCTGCAACAGCAACAAGAAGCATCAGCGGAAGCTTTACATTCCTAATATTTGATGATTGCTCCATAGCCATGTATGTATGTATGTATGTGTTTTCTACTATAGTACTCTCTCTGTAACATGCATATATATAGTAATCAACAATGAACAATGGTCAATGTTTTCATGCTTCTGCCAGCACCTGGTACCATGCATTTACCAAGCACTTTCCCTGTGTGAACCCCATGCATGGAGGGATGCATATGCCCCATCACTTTAATTTGTTCTCACATCTTTTCTATCCTGATTTTTAATTTCCTCTCTCTCTCTCCTAGGATATAATTTTTAAGAAAAAGTAGGTAATCAATAAGATTTTTGAACAATGTGTAAACAATGTGAATTAAGAGGGTTAAAAGAGTAAATTTAATTAGTAACATTAAATTAAGGTATAGTGTATTTTCATTTGATTGGTGGTTGTTCATGTTGTTTAAAATTTTTATTGTTTCCTAGCATTCCCCAATTTTTAAAACTGTTAGAGAATCATCATCATTTATTATTTTTTATTATTAATATTTAAAAATATAAACTAAATTATGTTAAATTACTAAACTGAAAAAATTAGATTAATGATTAAAAACGATTCTAATCACACTCTAATATTTTTAATGATTTCCTCCACATAACATACCACAACTTTAATAATATTAGTTAATTATATTACTACCTTTATTTAGTGGTAGCTGGTAGTCCTCTCACCATGCCATATTCAAACATATTACACATGTGTTCTTATTAATAATAACATTATT
>NC_029791.2:117225857-117226598 GCF_000816755.2 Arachis ipaensis
ATTACACAAATCGGACCGTCTGATTTTTATTTTAAAAAATAAAAAAATTTAAAAGTATAAATCAGACCTTTCGATTTGTAATTTATTTTTTCTTCAAATAAATCGGACTGTCCGATTTAAATATTATCAATTAAAAAAAAACGCTATATCAAAGAAAAATACCTAATCTTTCCATAATAAGGTATTACACGTATATTTAATCAATATAAAAAAAAATTAGCCACAAGATGCACAAAGAGGGATCGGAGCAGGAGGATTCACATGACATTGTAAATATGTTCATTTTACAATATTATATATATTTGGGATTCCAGCAAGTGTTTTAGATTCGTAATATTAGAACCATTATTCAGAAGAAATTATTATTCATGCATTCGGTTGTGTTAATTAATTTTGAGTGTTGTGCTATCTGTAGCAGAATCTTTAAGATTCTATAAGCATCCTACATTCTTTGAAGAATGATTATTATTGGTTCTGAATTCTGATATTCGTTTCTTATTTATTTATTTATTTATTTTTGAACACCTCTATTTGGTCCTCAAGGACAAGGAGAAGAGATGAAAGACAAAAAAGTAAGCGATTCCAAAAAGCTTGGACTAATAAAATCAAACAGTAATACAGTAATGAACAATTTAGAAACCTACACATGCATGGTAACCCTTGAATATTATTGGAGTTTCGCAAACATGATTAATTAATATAATTAATCTTGTATTGAAAATAAAGATTTTGTAAGATTGC
>NC_029791.2:117226927-117268746 GCF_000816755.2 Arachis ipaensis
AAAAAATTACTAAATTAGAATTTAAAGTTTTCAAAATGAATATATATATATATATATATATATATATATAATAGGGATATTTTAGTTGTGTTTTATAATAGGGATATTGTAGTAATTTTTTATAAAAAATATTAATTTATATCGGTTTAAAAATTTAATTTATTAATTTTTTTTTGCTAAACTGATTTGTCCAGTCTAATTTTAATAAAAATAATATAATTTAATTGATTATATGTGTTAAATTTTAATTTTTAAAAAATATCTTTAAAAAAAGACGTTTTTGATATCTTTATCTAAGTGGCTCCCTATTTCTAAATCCATTTCAAGAATACATGTTAAGAATAAGGCTGGACACGCTGACAAGTAATTGTATTTAGGCGTGTTCAAGTATGTCCGGCGAAGAATTTTTATTTTTTATTAAAATACAGTTGGGCACAACAGATACGCGTGTCAGACGAGTATCGATAAACATCGTGTCTAAAATGTGTCCGATATACGAACACGATAACTCAACGAAATGTTCGTGTTTCATAGATAGTAATTAAAGAAAATAAAATAATTTTAAATTATTTCAGACTTTTTTATTATTTTTTCAAACATTTTTATTTTAACATACAACTCATGTAATATGAGCAATGCTAACACAATAACTTTTCAGAAATAGTAGTAGAAATACACGTGGGGATGTGGCATAGCTAGTTGGAATTTCCACAAAATTATAAAAGAAAAATGTATGGCTTGTTAGAAAATAGTATTAGACAAACAAATTAATTATTGACACTCGTTTACTACGACTAATTTTCTAATCGAACTAGCTAGTAATCTTTATTATTTTCTTTGCTTTTAATTTAATTTCCCTCATAAAAGGCCGTAGGCGTGTTCTGTGAGTGCAATTATTGTTTGGCAATTTAACACAAACACTAGCAGCCTTTTTTGAAACATTCCTTTATTATTGGACTACTCTTGCCACGATTTCTTTGCATTCTTCCTTTCCAACGCTTTAACAATAATCTAACAAGAAGTAATCAATTAGAATCCCGTTAGGGAGATAGGAAATCTTGACAATATATATAATAAGTTAGTTATTTAACCCAATATAAATAAATAATAAAAATTACTCTAAATATTAATTAAATTCAAAAATTTTTGTTCAATTATTTTAATTTAAATTTTAAATTTTAAATTTTTTAATTTTTAATTTTAAATTTTTAAAAAATATAGTTAGTTATTTTTAAAAAATAACCATTCAAAATTCTAATTTATCAAAATATTTCACTCTAATACTCTTTTCTTTTTTAATCGGCGGTCATCTCCCACTTTTATCAATAATCATCCCACTTCACCATCGCTGCTTGGTTTGTCACACGCTACTCACCCTTAGTAAAAGTAACCATCCACTTAAGAATAAAAATAATCATCCGCATATCTAATGAATTGAACATCCAACATATTTTAATTATATATAACTAAATCTAATCCAATCAAAATAATCATCTACATAAAAATTAAAATAACCATCCGCATACTTACTAAAATGACCATCCTAAATTGACCATTAAAATAGAAGAAGAAAGAGATAAATAAACAAAAAAAAAAGTAACTATGAGCATCCAACAATTAAATTTTTATTAGAGAAAAATGTATAATTTAACACATGAATCTTATTATTTGATATAACCATAAAATTGAAGAAACAAAAAATAAAAAAAAAAGTTTAAACAGAGGAAGAGACATGAGTGAAAATCAAAAGCAAACAATTGAGTGTTTGATTTGATATTGCCAAACTGGTTGTAAAAGAACCATAAAAAAATCGCAAAAGCAGACAACTTTTTCCCACACTACTATCGCCAATAAGAAAGAGCTTGATTAGGTAATCATAATCTGCACGAGCCCTAGCTGGTGGTGCCGCCATCGATGCTTACCACTAAACTTTGAAGGCAGAAAGTGAGAGAAGGATTATGGTATATCCGAGAAGGAGAGAGATCGGATGGGAAGAGAGAGAAGAGTAGGCGTTGGAAATGGTTATCTACAAGGAACTCTGCCGTTATAGCATTACCATTGCTAAAGTATTTACCTCTTAATATTTTGGATAATAATCCACTTTGCTATATGTACATCAGAATCAGTTATTAAAATCAGTCACTAATATAAAATATATGTTAAAATATAAATACACATTGAAAATAAATTAAAATACATATATATTTTATACACAAATAAATTAATAATTGATTTTAGTAACTAACTAGTATTTTTGCCCGTAATAACATTACAAAAATATAAATCTTTTAAAATTATATTGGTTTTGTCCTGACATTATAGATTATAGCACAAAAGATTTAATGATTTATAGAATCAAATTACTTTTACAAAAAGATCGTAAAGAACAAAAATTCTCGTTGACTAAGAAGACCAGGATCTCCGTGGATACAAAATCAAATAATAAGATTTTTAGTTATTATTTTCACGTAAAAGAGTTTGATTTATTACTAATAATTAATTTTAATATTTGTTATCTAAAATTTGAAATGATTTAACTTGTATACTTTTGATTAGATATTAAGTCTGTTTTTTTTTTTTTTACCAAAAATATGAGACTCGAAACCGCAACCTCTTAATTGAGTATGGGGAGACTAAGGAAGAGAGTTTATTAATTTTAGAAAAAAATATTTTCTCTCAAATTTAATAAGAGTGTCATGTGACACATTTTGTTATTAAATTAAATAATAATATATAATATAATACAATATATAATATAGCTATATTTTAATTTTAATTTTAATATTTTAATTTTAATTTTAATATAATTAAAGAATGTCATGTTGCATATTTTGATTGTCAAATTTATAATTATTCATTGATAATGATATATAAAAGAAATAGAGTAGTTGAAGGAATAAGAGGGATAGACAAAGGGAGAGGGAAGAGAGAGAACTCTTTAATTTTGGAGGAAAAGATTTGATTTCAATTGCAATGAGTGAATGACATGTGGCACATTGGTTGTAAAATTAGTAGAGATGAGGAAAGAACTCTTTAATTTTGGAGAGAAAGATTTGATTTTAATTGTAATGAGGGAGTGATATTTGACATATTTTGGTTATACAATTAGTAGGAAAGAGGATAGAACTCTTTAATTTTAGAAAAAAAAATTGATTTTAATTATAATGAAAAAGTGATATGTGATACATTTTGGTTGTAAAATTAGATATACTAGTATATGTTCCCGTACACTATACGGGATAATTAATAAAAATATATAATTTTTTATTAAAAAATTAAACAAAAGATATATATAATAATTATTACTATAAATATTTTACAAAGTTATAATTAAAATCAAAATTTAATTATTTTTAATATTAAAAATATTAAAAATAATTAGTATTTGTCTTAACTGATTTGGATTGATTGAGTGGTCATCTCACTTGTCTACCTAAGTAAGTATTAGAGTTTCAAATTCCGCCTTGTGTATGTAACAACTCATTGGCTAGAGGCAGACCTTTAATAAATGGAGCTTCAATCCGTGGAGGATTAGTTTTCGACCAGCCGAGTTGAAAAATACAGTGAAAGAAAATAGTATTTGTCTTGAAAGTAGAACAGTTCTCATTAATGATAGCAATACTTATGGAGATTTGCCTTTATTGAAATTTAATTGTGACGGTTTTATTTATTGGTATCATATTCATTCATGAAGTCAACCAATATGATCAACGTTATTACCGGTTAAAATTTTATATTTTATGATGGATGATCTATTTTAATTATGCGAGTGATTATTATTATTCACTTTTTCAATAAGATAGTAAATAATATTTAAAATTAAAAAAAAAAAGATAATTAGAATTTTTTTAGTTTGATTATAATAAAATCTATTATAAGTATACTTAACTTTTATATATACTAAATATAATCATATTTAATAGTATAATATTTATTACAATAATGACTCAATATTAAGTCAAGTGAGTAAGATCAACCTAAGTTTATTGTTAGGATCCTAATTCGAATTAGGTTCATTGTCTTAAAACCCGATGCAGATAAAGTTCACATGTCCTATCTCAAATCGACTCAAATTGAATTTTCGTTGTTAGTTAGATATAGTAATAGATACTCGTGTGGACACAGCGGCGGACCCCTTTTTCCGTCATTTGCTCCCATTTAAAAAAAATATCCCCCGTTCGCTCTCCATTTTCGTCGCAAGTCTCTCTATTTAATTATCTCCTTAGCGAATACAGATACCCATGATTATTTATGGATATTCTTTGAAAATTTTTGAAAAAAATAACAAAAAAACTATAATATAATAATAATAAAATAATCAATTCATAGAAATCATAAAATATATAATATAGGAGTATATATACATTAATAACAAAATAAAATCGTGGCATATAGAATTGAAATCCTTCAATATTTTTAAATGAATTCATTCAAAAATAATAAATATTCATTCACTACAATGATTAATACCTGTTTTATTTATTAGACCGTACTAATAAGAGAACAATTGAAAAATATATGTGACCAGTTTAAATAATTTATTTAAGTATCAATTAATTAATACTCATTTTATTATATATATAAAATAATAAAATAATAAATTAAATTAAATAAATTCATTTATTTCATTGCCTTATATATTATTTATTAAATCATTTAATATTTATGTGGTTTAATGAATCAAACAAAATTTTAAATAATTTAATATCTATTCTAATTAAATTAAATATTTGATTAGTTATGATTGATGTAATTTAATGAATCAAATAAAATATTAAATGATAAAATATTATTTATTTTAATAAAATCAAATTAAATATAATTAATTAGTTATAATTAATACAGTTGAATGAATCAAACACATTAAATTAAAAAATAATTTAGCTAAGTTGTCTCTTAAGGACACATTTTAAAAATATTTATTTTTCAATAATTTTTATAAAATATTTCTTTTTATAATATTTTTAGCCTATGCTCTAAGGACACAGTTAGCAGAGCCCATCAAAAAATACTTAATTAGTTAATACAAATAATTAGTATACTTGATTTAGTTCAATAAATTAAAATAAATAAATATGAAAGGAAGAGATAAAGAAAAAGTGAACGAATAAAAATGTGTAGTTATCAAAAGACAATAAAAAAAGATTTTTTTTATTTTTTATTTATTTATTAATTATTAACTTATTATAATTAATTTCACATCATTTATTATATGTTATTCATCTTACAAATTAACACAATCAATTAGTTTAATTATAGATAATTAATTATAATTGATATAACTCATTTTACTATACTTTCTAAAAAAATAATTAAAAAGGCACGTTTTAATTTTTTGTTAAAGTAAAATAAAATAAAATACATAAATTGAATAGATATAAATCTGAAAATTATAAAATTTTATTAACAATTCAAATAAATTAGTACCATAAAAATAAATTCAATGTCTATTTAAAATAATTACTGACCTTTTATTCTTCTAATTATTAATAATTTAAATAAAATAATACACTATAATTTATTTTTTTATTTATTTTAAGTAATTACTAACATTTTATTTTTTTAATTTTTTTTTGTCTTATTTATTATTCATGCTTTCGATCAAATATATTAATAAATAAATAAACTAAATTAACTACCTCAATTATACTTGGACTATTCAATAATTCAACAAAATCTTTTCAATTTGGAATTAACTACTAACCATAGAAAATAGACAATTTAGAGTAATTTAGTATTATGAACATTAATTATGTATAGTAAAATAACCTAAAATCATAATGTAATTTATTTTTAAAAAATTAATCAAGCATTATTGTTAATTATGAAATAACCTAAAATTATAATGCATTTTATTTTAAAGAAACAATCAACCATTAACATCAATAAATAAAAACTATCGTCAAAATGCTTTGATTAAAATTATGAGGGGTTAATTACTATTTATTATTAATAATATATTAATTATATCAAAAAGTAAAAATATAATTATCTGCATTTACATTATTAAAAGAATTAGCATCACAAGTAGAATTCTATCATAAAAAAAAGAGTAAAATTGCATATATATAATTTAAAAAATAAAGATAGTTAAGTAATTAAGATTTTTTTTGAAATAAATAGTAAAAAAAAATAAATGTTATAAACTATATTCTTTCGTAAGTAACCTTTTTAAGTTGTAGGTTATGTTTGGCATGGTTTATTTGTATATCATTTAAATTGGCATTATTTTTATAACGATCATTTATTCTTAATAACTGTTAGAGTTTTTGATGCCTTACAATAATTATCTATAAAGAAGAAACATATATATTCTGAAAAAATTATTAAATAAATTTATTCTTTTTGCCCTATTTTTATATTAAAAAAATTTTTCTTCTGTCATTTTTTAACTATTATCATGTTATTATAATTGTTAAATAATATTAGAAAAAAATCTTTAAAAATAGAAATAACGATGACACTTCAAATAATTAATTCAATAGAATTAAACTTAAGATGATTTAATTAATTATACAGATAATAATATATTTATAAATATTAATAATAAAAATAGTCTCACTAATTTAAATGACCAATACAATAATTATATGAAAAAATAAATAATTACATAATTACATAATTTTTAAGATCCTATATGATTGAATTTAATGGAAAAATTCAAAAATATCTATACGATAATGTTCTAATATTTTAGCATACTGTAAATTATACTATAATTTTATATATCAGCTCCTTAAACACATAAAGTACACATAAAATTAATTAATTAATATAATTAATTGTAAGATTTGAATGTCTAATCAAATTAATTAATTGATATTATTAATTAGTTATAATTGATTTCCTTTATAGAATTAAAAGAAATAAATCGGAAACATTCTTAGAAGCATGCTATGTCAGCTCCATCATTAAGTGTAGAAATCCGATTTTTATATAATAGAATAGATAGATATAATAGATATTGGTTCGTTACTGTCCAATATTGTTAGGTAGCTTAACCTTACAGGAAGTAGATCTTCTTCAGTGAAAAAAAAAAAATTGGATGGTATCCAGTGTTTAATCTCACCCTTCATGACTCTTTCTCTCTTATTTATTTTTAATCCCACTTATAGAATTAAAGATGAAAGATGACACTTTATTCTCTCCAGTAAAAATAAAAATGGAGAGGATCCATTTCCGGGGTCTGTCTTTAGTAAGCTCAAGTCTTTTGAGCTTTTCTAATAGACACAAAATACAAATTATAAATATACCCCACATGGGGTTTAATAATAATAATTATTTTTTTATGTTTACCATAAATATTTTTTAAATTTAACTAATAAAACCCTTAATTCACCACACTCCAAATTCAGCCCCACCCCCAAACTCACCATACGGTACCTTAATTCCCAATTCCTTTTCCCCCTATTTACTCACCCGTCGCCGCCACCTACTCTACTCTCCGCTGGTCTCAGCATTCGCCGTTGCCCTTCAGCCGAGTCGTCACTGTTGCCGTCCAATCCATCTTCCAGCGTCATTCGTAGCCTCTCCCTCCCCGTCTCCTCTTCTCTCTTCTCTCTTTTCTTTTCTCTCTTCTCTCGTCGAGTGGTTGTCAGCGCTGGTGCTCCATCCCCCCTGCATCCTCCACTTCCAGAGTAACAATGGAGCCTCAGACTCAGGTATGAAGTTACTTCATTGATTTAATTTTCTTTTTGTTCCTTTTATCTTCTTGTTGTATTCCTCCACTCCTTTGTATGAATCTGTTGTATTGCTTCCTTTCGTTGATTTCATTCAATTTTTTTGTTCTATTTATTTGTTCTAATTCAGAGGTTGTAAGCTATATTTATTCTGTTTTGTGCTACAATATGTTGGTGTAGCTAAGATTCATGCCAATTTGGTAATCATATATAGCAAGTGTAATTCTTTATTATTGTTCTATTGGTATCTAACATAGTGAGGTATGAGGCTTCATGGATTTTATAAACAATGGTATAAGAATGGATGTGGATGCGTAAGAAGTAAATTTCTCGGTTCTTACTTTTAAGTGATGTAACAAACTCTGATGTTCTGGTTTTTAGTTAACCTGTTCTTATATTCTGTCTTTGAGTAACCAATGTTTAGTTAGTTATGCAATTTGCATTAAAAGAAGAATGGCAAACTATTTATAGATGATTCTTTTTTAATGAAATGAGTAAAAGAAAATAGTTCATCTAGATCATGATTTTTCTTATGCCAAACTATTTATAGAAGCATTGAACAAGTTATGAGTTCTAGCTATTTGATATTGTGTTTTTTCTTTCATTACTTTTGGAGGCTACAACAGCGGAGTTGTTGAGTTTAGATTGAAAATTGCTCTATTGTTTGGTTACATTTATGGTTCTATTATGAGTTTAACAACTGACTCAAGGAAACCTTTGAATGCTTGTTGACTAGTGTTACATTATGTTTGAGAACATGTGCGGTAGTGAAATGAAATGACTATGTCACTGTGAAATAAGAAAAATTACCTAAATTCTGATACATGGTTATATATCATATTTATTAGGCACATGCATATATATGCCCTTGGCTTTTAATTTGGATTTCAGTAGTATCATTTTGCTTAAAGCTTATTATGAATTGTTGCATTTTATTGGTTGACTAAGCAAGTGCCTGTAAAGTGAGTGTTTTAGATTTGAGTAATGTTAGAAAATCAGCTAATTTTTTTAAAATTATTTTAAATTTTAAAGAAACAGCTTCTTTCACAGTAGTGCAAAATTAAGCAAATTACTTATTGCAAATTAATTTTCTTACACTTTTTAGCAGTTTCTGAAGAGTATCACATCCGTTAAGATTTGAAGTTTGCCAATTAAGCAAATTAGTTATTGCAGAAGGCAACTTCTTTAGCTCATGATTGAAAGACAGGTTAAGGTACCTTAGATGTAGCAATTCAGCTGCTTTCAATGGAAGCTCTTTTATTGCGCAAGAGCTTAAGTGTTGTTTGGATTGATACCCTTTCAAGAAAGCAACTTCTTTAGCTCTTTCAATTAAGCAAATTAGTTATTGCTATCAATGTACTTTTCGTGACAGGTTAAGGTACCTTAGCTGATAAGTGTTGTTTGGATTGATACTCTTTCATGTTTGTTTTAAGATTAGCCATGAATATTTATGCTAAGGGAGGGAGATAGATAATGTACTTTAAATAGGTAGAGATTCTAAGGTGTAATTTGGAAACTTGGTTGTGTCTATCTCTTGTTTAACTTGAAATGATCATGTAAAAATGCTGTATCGTAATCCCTCTTGTTCACAGTATTGGTTTGGTTTCATGAACCATAAAACTGGTTCTAAAGTGGATCCAGTTTGAATTTATAAAAATCCAAACCATGCCCACCCCTATATGAATCTATATAATTGATCTTAATCACCAAAATATGAGACGAGATAGAGTTTAAGCTGCCATAAGAAAATTCAGAAATTAGTATTGTGATTCTTTTTAAAAATTCAATGATTTTTGGTTAATTTTGCTTATTTGATTATAAATTGTACCTAATTTATGCTATTTTTTGGGTAATTAACGTTAGTCACTATAAATTGCAGGAAGCATCAAATAGTCAAAGACACACAAGTGATCAAAATGTGCATAATGTTAGTGATCATGTGGATGAAGACGTAACTTCTGATGCAGTGGATATGGATCAATATCGCATAAACTCTTGGGAAGATATTGGTAAGATTGATTTTTCAAGTCTATCTATGAAAAATATTTGTCAATTGCACTTTGCTGATCTTGGCTTGGCATTCGAATTTTATAATTCATATGCCAAGACGAGGGGCTTCAGTGTGCGAAAGAGTAGGAGTAGAATAGTTGATGGAAAAGTTAGAGAAAAATGGAACCATATGAAAAATCGAGTTAGGGAGCCAAAACCAGAGACAAGATGTGGTTGTATGAGTAAACTTCATGTTTTCTTCGATGCGGTAACTGAGAGTTGGGTAGTGAGAGATTTTTATGATGAATACAACCATGATCTTGTTGTTCCAAAGTTAGCAAGAATGTTAAGATCTCACAAGAAAATGACTGAGCCTGACATTAGTCAAATGAACCATATGAAAGAGGTGGGGATCAGCATACCAAACATATTTGGGTCATTAGCTAGCCAGTGTGGTGGGTACGAGAACGTTAATTTTTCAATTAAGGATATGCACAATCAAGTTGCAAAGCAAAGAAGACAATTACCTGATGATTTAACCTTTGCAATGGCTTACCTGGAAACGCTAGCAGCAAGGGATCGAAACTTGTTCTATAGTGTTGAAAAGGGTAGAAAAGAAGTGTTTTGGCAAATTTTTTGGTGTGATGGCCGGTGTCAGTTGGATTACGATCTGTTCGGGGATGTGCTAGCATTTGACGCCACATATAAGAAGAATAGATACAGATTGCCGGTGGTAATATTCTCGGGAGTTAACCACCATAATCAAACCGTTGTATTTGGTGCTGCGATAGTTTCGAATGAGAGGAAAAGCACCTATGTGTGGTTACTAAAACAACTTCTCATTGCAATGAAGGGAAAGATACCGACTTCAGTAATTACGGATGGTCATCAATCGATGGCTATTGCTATTCAGGAAGTGTTTCCGAATGCACATCATAGGTTATGTGCATGGCACTTGATGCGTAATGCAACAAGTAATATTCACAAACCTCAGTTTACGAAAATGTTTACAAAGTTAATGCTAGGTGATTACGAAGTTGGTGTGTTCGAACAAAAGTGGGAGGAAATGGTTGGATTCTTTGGAGTGGAAGATCGGGAATGGATAGCAGATATGTATGGGAAAAGAAACATGTGGGCTACCGCTCATATCCGAGGAAAATTCTTTGCTGGGTTTAGAACGACTTCGAGGTGTGAAAGTCTACATGCTGTCCTCAAAAGATATGTTAAATCACGCCATAATTTGACAGAATTTGTTGACCACTTCCAGCGTTGTTTGAGCTACATGCGGCACAGAGAGGATTTGGCAGACTTTAAATCATCAACTGGACAACCTATGATGCAGACACACTTTCAACAATTAGAAAGGTCAGCATCTACCATTTATACCCGGCAAATTTTTATGTTGTTCCGTTCAATGCTCCACAAGGCCAGCACATTGAAGGTAATATATGAAAAGGAAACGAGTTCTTGCAAGATTTATCAGGTGTCAAAATTTTACAAGCCTAACATGATATGGCATGTGTCTTTTCACGAAGAGCAAGTTGAATTTAAATGCTCATGCATGAGAATGGACTCCATAGGTATTCCATGCAGTCATATACTTGCTGTTTTGGGTTTTCTAGACATTGCAGAGCTGCCAAAATCATTAGTGCTGCGAAGATGGACTAGAAAAGCGAAGGAAGGAATTAGTGGGTATGATGACATGGGAGGCTTGATGGAGGATTCCTTGGCTATCAGTCGGCGTGCATGTTTGGCACATTGGTGTAAACAAATTATGAATGAAGGGTGCCTAAAAGGGGATCTTTTTAATGAATCATGAGATGCATTGGTAAATATACTTTCATGTATTAGGGCTCATAGTGGGGACAATAACATGATGGAGGGGCATGCGGAATACATGTACGAAGACCTTGCAAAGAATGGAAGTACTGAGATAGAGACCACAAGGAAGCCTAAGCGTTGCAGCTACTGTCGCAAGAGGGGTCATAACATTGCTACGTGTTCCATGAGGAAAATAGATGAAAGCACTCCCCAATTTGATGATGACGCTGTGGAGAATATTGAGGGTGAAGACTACTCCTTCGTAGATGCTGAAAGTGATGAGTATGTTCACACTGAATGGTTTGAGGAGGAAGATGTAAGTTCAATACATTTAAGTTCAAGTATATTTTGTTACGTATAATATTGTATGGCTAGCTCATAAGCCTTCCTATTTGCTGTTTTGATCCAGGAAGATTTAGATTCCTCAAGGTATTATGAACAGAGTGGTGGCGAGACTGAGTTCTCAATGGATTACGATTCTGGTGGTATAAAATGTTTTAAATTTTATTTTTTATTTTTTGTTATACTTAGTTTACTCTTTTTAAACTTAAAAATATGTTGCTTAAATTTTAGGGGCAAATGATGATGATGAGGCATAGTTGTGAACCATCCGTTGCAACAATCAAAGAGGAGTTTAACAGCACTTTTTTTCTGTTTCTATTAGTTTTACTGTTGGAACTTGGTTACATCACTCTGAATCTTAAATACTTTAGAACAGGAGAATGAGTTATTCATTTCATTTTTATGAATGTACTTATATTTGGATGATTGTTGCTGCTTAGTGTTTGCAGCCAAGAATGCTTTTTAATGATGTTAAATTGCTTTACAGCTTGCTAGACTTCATAAAATGAATAATACATGGTTGATTGTGCAGCCATTTTAGTGATTTTTGGAATTTTGATTTATGTTATGGCTTAGTTTCAATATGAATCAACATTAGTTTGTCCAATTTGTAGAAAGGTCTCCGTGACATTTGATCCATTCATGTATTTATCATTCAGATAAGGGATTGTTGTTCCCTCATTAATCTGCAACATGCTTGTGACCTGACTTCATTGCATCCTTATTTGAGCATAAGCTATATTGGTTTATCTTTATTTGACAATAATTCTCTCTTCTACTGGCTCTTATTTTTATTTGTAGAAGAATTAATTTGTCCTTTTTACCTTGGTTACTTTAATGATTGTGTGCTGACTCCCTTCCTTATTTAGAATTTGCACTTGAAGTCATATTTTAGTTCTTACTTCTGTTGCTTGTTTATGAGTTCGTTCCAAATGGTACTATCCATGATCATCTTCATGGTTATACACAAATATCATCAGAGCTTACATGGAAAGTAAGATTGAGAATAGCGGCAGAAACTGCTGAAGCCTTGGCTTACTTGCATTTTGCAACTTCCATTCCCATCATACACAGAGATGTGAAAACCAGTAACATACTCCTTGATCGTGATCTAACCGCAAAGGTTTCCGATTTCGGAGCTTCAAGGATTGTTCCTCTTGATAAAACACAGATAACCACATTGGTGCAAGGAACATTAGGGTATCTTGACCCTGAATACTTTCACACAAGCAAGTTGACTGAGAAAAGCGATGTGTATAGTTTCGGAGTTGTGCTGGCGGAGCTACTTACCGCGAGGAAAGCACTCGCTTTTGATGTGCCTGAAGATGAGAAGAACCTTGCAAAACACTTTGTACGTTCAATGGAAGAGGGACGTTTACTTGAAATTGTGGAGAAGCACATTGTAGAAGAGGCAAAAGAGGAGGCACTTGCTGAATTTGGCAATATTGCATTGAGATGCTTGAAGTTGAAGGGAGAGGAAAGACCTTCAATGAAACAAGTGGCAATGGAACTTGAGAGACTTAGAGTTGAGGAATGCGGCAACAACAAAGTGATTATTGCATCCTCATCTGCCTTTCATGTTGAAGATGGGAGTGGTGTAATAAGTGATATTAGTACTGGGGTTGATGCCTTAAACCTAGATTCCATGTCATTATTGGGTAATGGAAGATGACAATGCATGTTCATATTTGTATAACCAATAAGTTTATATCCATGCATCTTTAATTTACTCGAGACTTATTTGCTAATGCATCTTCTAAAGAATGCTTGGCAAGAAGATAAAAAGTAGTAAAGATATATGTCTGTATTTCTTAGATTTTTCCGATTTTTTTCCATAGAAATTCAAGAATTAAGTTAAACAACAAAGTTCTTTTTTATTATTATAATTTTAGAGAATACCTAGGGGCGCGAGACAACTCTCTCTAAGGAACTCGGAAAAATAGCCCTGTAACTTCGGGAGAAGGGGTGCCCCCTCACAAAGGGGGTCGCAGTGACCAGGCCGCAGACTCCAACTACCGTCCATGTACGATCCCTACTAGATCTGACCAACTACCCATCCTACCTCCTCTACGCGTGTATCCATTTGTATCCGCATACCGGATATGTTACGCTAAATTGAAGAAAGAAATATAGATTATAGATTAACGACCTCTCAATCGTGGGTACAGATGTATCCTTACTATACTGAAACGGCTTCCATTATTCTTGATTGAAAAGGATCTTTCTGATTCTCGAAGAATGGGATGGGGGCAAAAGGATTGATCGAGAAAGATTTCTTGTTCTTATTAAAAGATCGTGATTGGATCCACATATGTTTGGTAAAAAGAAAAATCTTCTCGAAATAGAAAAAGAGGATTATGTTATATATACACAAGAGCAAATTTTACCGTTCATCAAATCTTTTAAAATTTGCATGAGATTTTTAGATGCTAATAGACTATAGAATTTGTATTTACATGATAACTTACTATTTTTTAGAAGAATGTATTTAAATGGAAGAAAAAAACAAAAACTATGGTTTTTGGATTTTGGATTTTGTTTTGGACTTGTAAAATGAATTATTCAATATCTTCAAATAAATAATTGATTGTTGTGTGTGGCAAGCAGGTTTGTATTTGAATCTTAGCTTCATGCATCAATAATTAATGAATAACATGGCGCGTTAAGTTTCATAATTATTGATTTTTCCAATACTGATGCATGCAATAATCATGTACGGAAATGGGGGTCTGTCTAAAATCATCTCAACTCTTTTGAGCTTATCTAATGCACCATACAATCTGAAGCATTAGATTAGATTGATAATAAATCTAATGGTTTATATTTAATCTATAAATAATTTATTAAAATTTACAAATAACTTATTAAAATTTATACTAAAAGACAACAAGTTTTAATATTTTAACTTTGCCCCAACAATAAAATCTAAATTTGCTAACCCTCGTTTCAGCTCCTGAAAGAACTTCCCAAAAAATCTATCATCACGGTCATGGAAGACCACCGTCATAGAAGACAGCCGCTTCTTCCTCTTCCCTCTTCCGCACCAGGTGCCTCCATGAAGCTACTCGATTTCTCAATTTCATCCAAATTCTTGCGATTATGTTTTGCCAGAAATTTTGTCGTTGAAGGCCACGCCTCCTTTTGTGCCGGCAACAGAACGGGATGATTTGGTGACCCCTCAGTCCATAGGTTAGAAAGTTGCAACCTTTTTGGTTTCTTTCGTGAAAAGTGAATGGTTCTTTTGCATGCATGTGAGTATTAGATAATGAATCTTTGGTAGAATTTTGAGTCAGTTTTGTGTTGAATTTTGTTAATTTTAGGTGAGGATGCAGTGGATGGAGAAAAATCAAGTGTTGCGGCGGCTTTGGCGGCAGCTGCTGCTGCGGGCCGAATGAAGAAGCCGTCAGTGAAATCGAAATCAGGACCTAAGACAGCATGGCGGAAGCTCCTTTCTCAGTGTTCTCAGGTTTGATTCTTCGCTGTGAATTGGGTGTGCAATTTTTTTGACGTCTTTTTTTGTCTCTTAGAATACTTTAATGGTTTTTGCATTATGGAATTGGAATGCATGGTTAAAGTTGATCTATTGGAGTGATTTTAACGGATATTAAACTGCTTTGTCTTGAAATTTTGCACTTGACCTGCAAATTTGAATGATTGGTTGATTTTGCAAGATACTTTCTGCATTATGGGAACTGATGATTGAAGTTTAAAAAAATGCTTCTAATGCTGCATATTATGACTTCAGCATATTCTTGCTTTTCAGATGATCAACCTGTTACAAGCAATTATGAAAACTCCTCATTGTATGTGTTGGAATGGTTATTATCAAGAATTGGACTTCCAGACAAGATTATAGTGAAGGATGTAAGAACATTATGTGTAAATCGTGATTTTAAATTTTAAGTTAATCAAATTTGGCTTTTATTAGATTCATTTTTTACTTTTTGCTAAACTTGTAGGATGGTGCTTTCGTTGATTCATGAACTATGGTTGTGGACGGTGCCAATTATGGGTGAGGGATTCTTTAATATTTCAGTTTATGTTTGTTGTGCTGCTAGCTGATGTAAATATAGGTTTAGGAACTAATAGATGTATTGGGTATATATTTTGTTGTGCTCACGCAAATGAAAATATGTATTTTTGTCATTGTGAAATACCTCACTAGGTGGTGGATATATCACCATTTTGTTTGTGCAGTTAGCATGTGTGGCTTGCAAAATATTCTCCAAGACTATTCTCAAAATTGGCTCCCTTCAAATTCTATCATTGAGAAAAACCCGGCTTTCTTCAACACTAGAGACATTGTCATCTTGAAGATTATTCCCGGCTTCCCTATTCTTACCAAGGTGAATTACATGCGTTCTTTTACTTCCATTGAAGCTGAGCAATCCATTCGGTCACAACATAAGTAAAGTTCACGTTTGGTAACTGTTTCTGTCCCACACAACATTACTCTATTTTGCTGAGTCTCTAGTTTTTCTTTCTTCATTCTGTTTTACATTTTGTTATTCTTCATTGTTATTAATGTCTTGCATCATTCATACATCTTTTCCAACAAGAGATAACTTCTGCAGTTACGATTTTGCTTATGGTGCATCAATAATATTCAATCATTGTAATACTCAGAGGAATTCTGAGAAACATGACAATGATAATAACTGCAACAGAGGAAGGTTCTTGAGGACATAAGTGGTTAGGAAACCTCATGACTAAAGTGGTACGGACGGCTGAACTAACGATTTTTCTTTTTTTTTGGGAAAAAAAAAATCATTTCATGAAAATTTGTATATTACCTAAGAAGGAATATCTAATTTATAATGTTGGAATAACTTTGATTACCTCAATATGAAAATTTGTATGTGGTGGTTGAAACTTTCTTGCAGAAAGAAACTAAGCAACCAGGGACAATAATGGACACAATCCAAGAGTGCCATGACACACTGATTGATATAGAGAGCAGCCTCAATGAGCTTCATCAAGTGTTCTTGGACATGACTATTTTAGTCCAATCACAAGGTAAGCAACTCAATGACATACAGAGCCACGAGTCAAGAGCCAATTCGTACGTCTGCCGTGGGTCCGGCAGTTTCAGTTTGCAAGGAAGCACCAGAAGAATACCAGAAGTCCATCTTCATTGCCATCATAATATTGATTTATTATATTGATTATAGTCCTTCTTATTGATCATTATCATATTTACCTTTTGAATTTCGGTTCATGTATATGTTACACTCTAAAATTCTTCCAAACCATCTGATAATAAATTTCAGGCGCATGAATTAAAGTTTAGCAGATAAATATAGTTTTGCTTTAATTAATGGGATATTGATTGGTGGCTATGAACAAATTGGACTAATTCAAAACCTTTCCCTTTTCAAGATTGAGACTTTCATGTTCATGGTCTAGAAGGTTATACTTGTAGTGAAATAAGAGGGGCAAAGTTTGACAAATGAAACAGTACAACACTAATGAAATGAAAAGTATAGGGAATTCAGAATATTTAAATGGTTAAAGAAGGAAAAGGGAATGAATTAAGATGATGATGAAGACAATCTTGAAGAATGTCATAGTCTGTCCAATTGCATTCACTAACCTTCTCCATTAGTTGACATTAGCTTGTTATAATTGGGGTTTAATTCATTAATAGCCACTCTAATCTATTTTGCATGCATATAATTTTGTTTTTGGGAATTTTAAAAATTTTCTTTACATGTATCACATGCTATAAATATTGTTGAATTATCTTGCTTGGAGTTTATATATTGGAGGAATGAGATTAGTTGTTTTGCACCCTTAAACGGTTAAACCTATGGTCTAAGATTTTTTTTCTCTATTCTCTTGTGCATTGTTGATTAAGAATTGCATGTTTTGTTAGAAGAATAACAAAAAATAGTCGATAGTGTAGAAACAACTATGTTTATCCCATTTTATGATAAGTGAACAGTTGAATAGTAACACTAAAATCTTTGAGGATCAAGAAAAGCTGAAAGTTTTCACCTCAAACCATCAAAGAAGATAAGCAATTAAAAATAGGAATATATTACCAATGCATCAACCAACTGTTTAAACGTATTATTTACTCACTGTAAACATTATTTGCATCTCTTTTTATATATTATAACTAGAGTGAGACCCGCGCAATGCGCGGAGAGGTAGATTACTTATATTATAAATAGATTTTAATAAATGTTATATTAAAAATATTTTAGAGAACATATTATAAATAGATTTCGAAAAATGACTTGGATTCAAATTAGTTTTTTTCTTCCTTTACAAAATTTGGATTCAAATTCTAATATGAGAGGTAACATGTGCCCAATGACTTGGATCAAATATTTGCAATATGAAATAATGTAAGAGAGAAAATAAAATAAAATTACAGCAGTAACACCTTTGAGAAAACGCCAACATAAAAGACTAAAATTAGTATTAATATAGGAACTGAGGTATATAGGTAGGTATGTGACAGCACTGTACTATACCAAGACAGGCTGGTGGTCATTAGTAGATGCTCCATTTGCATAAGCGGTCTGCACTAAATCAAGACAGGCTTGGTGGTTGTTCTTTGTGCCTTCTTTCTCATTAATTTTGCTTAGTTGCTCTCGAATAAACAAGGCAATCAGAGAAAGTATCCCCATCAATAAGATCAATTGCTCCACTGCTTAGTTGCTCTCGGATGTACAGTAAATTAAACAAGTCTATCAGCATCTCCATCCAAGCTAGCACACCTGCAAACTAGAACTAACTCCATTTGTAATTATCATCATAAAAATCATTAAAATAGCAATGGTCATAGGAATAATTTTGTTGATTATGTAAACCAATTTTTATTTTATCATCATAAGAATAATTTTAAGGATTATGTAAATCAATTTTTATTTTATTTTATTTTTATCAATTCCAGGTTACAAATTTATAATTTTCAATAAAATGAATAAAATTTGAACTTTGTTGTAGTTTTAATGCATTTAAGGATTTGCCTTGATATCTGTTAAAAGAGTCAGAATAAATGATCAAGAAAGAGGACAAATTTGCATATTAATAATTATGCACCAAGAATGATTCAATATCATAGGTTTTGATTACTTATTACAAGTATTGAGATCATTTAATTAAAGCACATAATATAAAGTTAAAATCAAATCCAACATTACACATAAGATATTATTAAAGCGCATGATACAATAAATGATATTTATTAAGATTATTTTTTGGATAAATGATATAATAAAATTAAATTAATTAGTTGGTTATCTAACTACTTAAAAATTAATTAGTGTCATCAATGAGATTCCTGCCTCTGCTGCCATCTTGACCCAATGTTTTGTGAGTCCAGAAGGGTTGAATACTGCAGGATTTTCATGGCCTGTTTTTCATTCTCTATTTGTGAATGTGTTGACTCCAACGTAGAGGAACATTATGATCTTCCTTTGTTGCCATTTTAACTGTGAATATGATGGGCAGTGGCAGAATTGGCAATGGTGATAGTGTTGGTAGTTTATGAGAAAAAGATGTAATAATGCTGAGTTTGATTAATAGTGTAACTAAGAAAGAATAGCACCATGATGTTCTATCTAGGCGTGGTGATATTGATGGTTATGTTGTGTTTTTTTTTTGTAGAATTTTTATATTAGTGAATGTATGTTATTTTATAATTTTATATTTTTATTTTTTTTATCAATTTATATTTTTTATTTACGTGAGAACGGTTCTACGAGTTCAACTAGTAAGTCATCGGTGAAACCAGTGAACCAGTAAAACTATATTTTTTATTTGCTTAATGTCAAAAAAGGTTTAAAAAATTTGTATTTTAAAAAAATACTGGAAGTTCATCTAACTATTTAAACAACTAGTAAGTCGTTAACAACTCGATCCGCTAAGCTCATGAGCTTGAGGCAACTTTTGAGCTTTCAATAAGTCAAACTTGACCTTGGTTTGGTTTGGTTTAACTAAAATTACTTAGCCTAATATAACTTTTACTATTAGTCTTTCATTTCCAAACAATCGACTTACCTTGGGATCTTTCTAACTTTAATTATCAAATTTTTAGAGCTGTTAGTTCGAACGTATCAATGTAAACTGCGCGTCTCAACAGTGCACCATGAAAATGTACACGAGTTATCTACTAGGTCAGTAGTATAAATATTTTATTTTTCCGTTTTATTAAGAAGTTTTAAGTATAAGTATTGTTGAAATAAATACAAAAGTACTTGTATTTAGGAAAGAAAATTAAAAATAGAAAGTTATTAATAATTTGTTTAAAATGTTTAATCTTTACAATATTGATATAATCTTCTTTATTATGAATCTATAATAATAATTGCAAATATAGAAAATCAAAGGATTAAATGATGCAAATTTATTGATAATAAATAAAATTACGTTATAGGTGCTTTTGGGTTAGTAATAACGCTGATATTCAATTTTTGAATTTTGAAAATTAAAAAACAGTTTGATTTACTTGTTTCATTTTATTTTGGGGGTCAGGGATCCCGCAAAGAAGAGAACCTAGTTGCTAAATAGAGCTTCTCACTCCCACGGAAGAAACTTCGCAAAAGGGGAAGAAGATGCCCAAGATAGATGATGTGAGAACAGAAGGGGAAATGGGAAGCACCGCAACAATGGAGAAGACCGGCGTGGGAGATGGCGATGATGATGCAGCAACTCATCATCGATGTGGTGCATGCCCTGTTAGGTAATTACAACTTCTCATATCCTTTAATCACGCCTTCACATTCTTCTGTTATTGATTGATTACCTTAATTATAGAAGATTTTGAAAAATAAATAAGAAAGAGAATCTGCACTAAAGAAATCAAATCAATTTCTATTAATGGACTGATTATGTCATATCTCTACTGATATTAAAAAAAATCGCAGAGATGATATCGATGGATTAAAGGAGTGTATGTGACGGGATCTTGAAAGAAAAGAGTCTGTTCAGAAGAAAAAATCTAGAGGGAGAATTGCTCTAATCAATGGCAACCAATAATAGGCATGGTAAAGGCTACACTCAATTCATTACGTTCATTGTTATTTTTGCTACTACTATTGGTTGAATTATATCTTATTATTATCATTATTGGTTCAGTTTACCCGACTCATGTGCACCACCAAGTGTTCTGATGAACTCCTCTGAGAGAAGAGTTATGGCTGATTTAGAGGTATGTAAGACCAAAAAATATTTGTATCCTATTTTTAAGTTTCAATGCTGTTGTATTTTAAATTACCTATGATGTATCTGTTCTGCAGGACATCAAAAGAGCTAACAATAGTATTCGAGAGGAACAAATTCTATTGAAGTCCATGATTGAACGCATAAATTCCATTTATGTCAAGCCTGAGTTGAAGGAGAATGAAAGACTTCTGAAAAATAGCAAGACCAATCCTATCACCACCCCTCATAAGACATGCGAAATTACGGAAAATATCAAAAAGAGTGACAGCAAGTCAATATTTAATATAGATGTGGACTCAAATATATGTCTTGATGTGTCAGATGATGAGGATGATGTCATGGAACTAGATCGAACAACCATAACCCGCCAAGATCCACGCAAAGTTGCTGTCCAACGGAGCATTCCCTCTATCAAACGCCAGAAACTGTCACCCCAGCCAAATGGAAAAGGGAAGGCGAAACCACTATCAAAGCCATGGTTCCCTGGACCTGGTGAAAGGAGAACCAGGTTCCAAAATACGGTTGAGGTAAAATCTTTGCACATCCATATGCATTTACATGTTATTATAAAAGGGATAGGTTTATAATGCCCAAATTTCGTATGTAGGCGTTCGAGGTGTACAACGACCACGCCGTATGTCAACTTCTGAAATGGGTGCACAAGAATTCCGTGGAGAAGCAGTACGAGCATCAAGCACGCCAGTTGCTGCACATGTACGCGCAGAATCGAAATCGCTATCTATTTTTGGACAGCAAAATTTGGTAGTGCAGAAGAAACCAAAGGTCACCAGTTCTTTTTTCTTCTACTTTTTGTTTTGTCCTAACTATTGTGGTTAATAAATTAGAATTTTTAACTTTGAATGATGTAGAAATAATTCTTTAACAGAAATTATTTGAACTCGAACAGGGAATAACAACTTATTTTAAAGTGGGTGGCGAGATTAACTTGACTAAGGGACAAGTAGAGATGTTTGCATATGTTTTTGATCCGGATTTATTACCAAGGTATATATTTTTTCATGTTCTTAAATAAGCTCAATATTCATTCACGGCTAATTTTCGCATTGAGTCTATGTTCACTTGTTATCAGTGAGCACATTGTAAAGATAGGAGGCTCGTCCGCAACACGTCAAGAACTTTTTTGCTTGAGCAAGGATCATACAATTACTGCCAAGGTAAAAGTGATTATCTATCAATCTAACTTAGTCATCTATATGCTCAAAAACTGGAAAAATACCTAACCATATCTATGCTTGAATTAGATTATGGAGCTTTGGGCTAGGAAATGTACTTGGGAGCAAAGAATCATTACTCTGAAGACAACTTGGTGCCTTCCTCCCTCTTTTTCAGTACGTTTTGTTATGGTTATCAAATAAGAAAGCTTGGATTGTTATTTTTTATTCTATACTTTTTTATCTACATAATTTATGACATATAAAACAGGTTGATGTATTTCAACATCTCCAAATAGAAGAGTTAATTGATAAATATGACGATTATATGGGAAAATACCCTTCACTTGAATATGTAAGCTCCTGTCCTTATCTCTTCAGTTAGCATACAATTATGTATATTTTTTGACACCTCTGTTGAACAATGCATTGTATTCAGATTTATATACCCATTCAAGATAATGAACACTGGTATCTAATGGTCATGAGTTTAGAACCAAAAATTGTGTTCCATTTGGACTCCAACTTGCCCCGTGAGCGCAAGGAACCAAGAACTGAATCTACTAACACTCTGGTATTGTTCTAAACTGTTTCAATTGATGTGGCTATGTCCCTATGATATCTCCTTCCGAATTAGTCCAAGAGACGGATAAAAAATAATGATAATTGTGTTGTTAAATGCTAAGGAACCGTCTTTAAGCTCAGCCACTCAAATTCTAAGTTTTAAAACCAGTAAAAATTTTTAAAACATTTATTATTAATTTATTATGTAAATCAAAGATATGATATAGCAGGTACTTTAAAATTCTAGCATAAAAAACTGAATTGGATTAACGTTTATGAATACTTGGAAGTTTCAAAATTATGAAGGGGTCTATCTTTAGTAAGCTCAAGTCTTTTGAGCTTTTCTAATAGACACAAAATACAAATTATAAATATACCCCACATGGGGGTTTAATAATAATAATTATTTTTTTATGTTTACCATAAATATTTTTTAAATTTAACTAATAAAACCCTTAATTCACCACACTCCAAATTCAGCCCCACTCCCAAACTCACCATACGGTACCCTAATTCCCAATTCCTTGGAAGTTTATGAATACTTGGAAGTTCAAAATTATGAAAGGGTCTGTCTTTAAAATTCTAGCATAAAAAACTGAATTGGATCTTAACATTCTTGCTAATGTCAGGCTCAGTCATTTTCTTGTGAGATCTTAACATTCTTGCTAACTTTGGAACAACAAGATCATGGTTGTGTTCATCACAAAAATCTCTCACTACCCAACTCTCAGTTACCGCATCGAAGAAAACATGAAGTTTACTTATACAGCCACATCTTGTCTCTGGTTTTGGCTCCCTAACTCGATTTTTCATATGGTTCTATTTTTCTAATCTATACCCTTCACAAGAACAAACATATGCTTTTTCTCTAACTTTTCCATCAACTATTCTACTCCTACTCTTTCGCACACTGAAGTCCCTCGTCTTGGCATATGAATTATAAAATTCGAATGCCAAGCCAAGATCAGCAAAGTGCAATTGACAAATATTTTTCATAGATAGACTTGAAAAATCAATCTTACCAATATCTTCCCAAAAGTTTATGCGATATTGATCCATATCCACTGCATCAGAAGTTACGTCTTCATCCACATGATCACTAACATTATGCACATTTTGATCACTTGTGTGTCTTTGACTATTTGATGCTTCCTGCAATTTATAGTGACTAACGTTAATTACCCAAAAAAAAATAGCATAAATTAGGTACAATTTATAATCAAATAAGCAAAATTAACCAAAAACCATTGAATTTTTAAAAAGATTCACAATACTAATTTCTGAATTTTCTTATGGCAGCTTAAACTCTATCTCGTCTCATATTTTGGTGATTAAGATCAATTATATAGATTCATATAGGGGTGGGCATGGTTTGGATTTTTATAAATCCAAACTGGATCCACTTCAGAACCAGTTTTATGGTTCATGAAACCAAACCAATACTGTGAACAAGAGGGATTACAATACAGCATTTTTAGATGATCATTTCAAATTAAACAAGAGATAGACACAACCAAGTTTCCAAATTACACCTTAGAAGCTCCACCTATTTAAAGTACATTATCTATCTCCCTCCCTTAGCATAAATATTCATGGCTAATCTTAAAACAAACATGAAAGGGTATCAATCCAAACAACACTTATCAGCTAAGGTACCTTAACCTGTCTTTCAATCATGAGCTAAAGAAGTTGCCTTCTGCAATAACTAATTTGCTTAATTGGCAAACTTCAAATCTTAACGGATGTGATACTCTTCAGAAACTGCTAAAAAGTGTAGGAAAATTAATTTGCAATAAGTAATTTGCTTAATTTTGCACTGCTATGAAAGAAGCTGTTTCTTTAAAATTTAAAATAATTTTAAAAAAATTAGCTAATTTTCTAACATTACTCAAATCTAAAACACTCACTTTACAGGCACTTGCTTAGTCAACCAATAAAATGCAACAGTTCATAATAAGCTTTAAGCAAAATGATACTACTGAAATCTAAATTAAAAGCCAAGGGCATATATATGCATGTGCCTAATAAATATGATATATAATCATGTATCAGAATTTAGGTAATTTTCGTTATTTCACAGTGACATAGTCATTTCATTTCACTACCGCACATGTTCTCAAACATAATGTAACACTAGTCAACAAGTATTCAAAGGTTTCCTTGAGTCAGTTGTTAAACTCATAATAGAACCATAAATGTAAACAAACAGTAGAGCAATTTTTAATCTAAACTCAACAACTCCGCTGTTGTAGCCTCCAAAAGTAATGAAAGAAAAAACACAATATCAAATAGCTAGAACTCATAACTTGTTCAATACTTCTATAAATAGTTTTGCATAAGAAAAATCATGATCTAGATGAACTATTTTCTTTTACTCATTTCATTAAAAAAGAATCATCTATAAATAGTTTGGCATTCTTCTTTTAATACAAATTGCATAACTAACTAAACATTGGTTACTCAAAGACAGAATATAAGAACAGGTTAACTAAAAACCAGAACATCAGAGTTTGTTACATCACTTAAAAGTAAGAACCGAGAAATTTACTTCTTACACATCCACATCCATTCTCATACCATTGTTTGTAAAATCCATGAAGCCTCATGCCTCACTATGTTAGATACCAATAGAACAATAATGGAGAATTACAATTGCTACATATGATTACCAAATTGGCATGAATCTTAGCTACACCAACATACTTGTAGTACAAAACAGAACAAATATAGACTACAACCCCTGAATCAGAACAAATAAATAGAACAAAAAAATTGAATGAAATCAACGAAAAGAAGCAATACAACAGATTCATACAAGGGAGTGGAGGAATACAACAAGAAGATAAAAGGAACAAAAAGAAAATTAAATCAATGAAGTAACTTCATACCTGAGTCTGAGGCTCCATTGTTACTCTAGAAGTGGAGGATGCAGGGAGGATGGAGCACCACAGTGCTGACAACCACTCGACAAGAGAAGAGAGAAGAGAGAAGAGAGAAGAGGGGACGGGGAGGGAGAGCCTACGAACGACGCTGGAAGATGGATTGGACGGCAACGGCGACGGCTCGGCTGAAGGGCAACGGCGAATGCTGAGACCAGCGGAGAGTAGAGTAGGTGGCGGCGACGGGTGAGTAAACAGGGGGGAAAGGAATTGGGAATTAGGGTACCGTATGGTGAGTTTGGGGGTGGGGCTGAATTTGGAGTGTGGTGAATTAAGGGTTTTATTAGTTAAATTTAAAAAATATTTATGGTAAACATAAAAAAATAATTATTATTATTAAACCCCCATGTGGGGTATATTTATAATTTGTATTTTGTGTCTATTAGAAAAGCTCAAAAGACTTGAGCTTACTAAAGACAGACCCCTTCATAATTTTGAAACTTCCAAGTATTCATAAACATTAATCCAATTTAGTTTTTTATGCTAGAATTTTAAAGTACCTGCCATATCATATCTTTGATTTACATAATAAATTAATAATAAATGTTTTAAGAATTTTTACTGGTTTTAAAACTTAGAATTTGAGTGGTTGAGCTTAAAGACGGTTCCTTAGCATTTAGCAACACAATTATCATTATTTTTTATCCGTCTCTTGGACTAATTCGGAAGGAGATATCATAGGGACATAGCCACATCAATTGAAATAGTTTAGAACAATACCAGAGTGTTAGTAGATTCAGTTCTTAGTTCCTTGTGCTCACGGGGCAAGTTGGAGTCCAAATGGAACACAATTTTTGGTTCTAAACTCATGACCATTAGATACCAGTGTTCATTATCTTGAATGGGTAAATAAATCTGAATACAATGCATTGTTCAACAGAGGTGTCAAAAAATATACATAATTGTATGCTAACTGAAGAGATAAGGACAGGAGCTTACATATTCAAGTGAAGGGTATTTTCCCATATAATCGTCATATTTATCAATTAACTCTTCTATTTGGAGATGTTGAAATACATCAACCTGTTTTATATGTCATAAATTATGTAGATAAAAAAGTATAGAATAAAAAATAACAATCCAAGCTTTCTTATTTGATAACCATAACAAAACGTACTGAAAAAGAGGGAGGAAGGCACCAAGTTGTCTTCAGAGTAATGATTCTTTGCTCCCAAGTACATTTCCTAGCCCAAAGCTCCATAATCTAATTCAAGCATAGATATGGTTAGGTATTTATCCAGTTTTTGAGCATATAGATGACTAAGTTAGATTGATAGATAATCACTTTTACTTTGGCAGTAATTGTATGATCCTTGCTCAAGCAAAAAAGTTCTTAACGTGTTGCGGACGAGCCTCCTATCTTTACAATGTGCTCACTGATAACAAGTGAACATAGACTCAATGCGAAAATTAGCCGTGAATGAATATTGAGCTTATTTAAGAACATGAAAAAATGTATACCTTGGTAATAAATCCGGATCAAAAACATATGCAAACATCTCTACTTGTCCCTTAGTCAAGTTAATCTCGCCAACCACTTTAAAATAAGTTGTTATTCCCTGTTCGAGTTCAAATAATTTCTGTTAAAGAATTATTTCTGCATTATTCAAAGTTAAAAATTCTAATTTATTAACCACAATAGTTAGGACAAAACAAAAAGTAGAAGAAAAAAGAACTGGTGACCTTTGGTTTCTTCTGCACTACCAAATTTTGCTGTCCAAAAATAGATAGCGGTTTCGATTCTGCGCGTACACGTGCAGCAACTGGCATACTTGATGCTCGTACTGCTTCTCCACGGGATTCTTGTGCACCCATTTCAGAAGTTGACGTACGGCGTAGTCGTTGTATACCTCTGAACGCCTACATACGAAATTTGGGCATTATAAACCTATCCCTTTTATAATAACATGTAAATGCATATGGATGTGCAAAGATTTTACCTCAACCGTATTTTGGAACCTGGTTCTCCTTTCACCAGGTCCAGGGAACCATGGCTTTGATAGTGGTTTCGCCTTCCCTTTTCCATTTGGCTGGGGTGACAGTTTCTGGCGTTTGATAGAGGGAATGCTCCGTTGGACAGCAACTTTGCGTGGATCTTGGCGGGTTATGGTTGTTCGATCTAGTTCCATGACATCATCCTCATCATCTGACACATCAAGACATATATTTGAGTCCACATCCATATTAAATATTGACTTGCTGTCACTCTTTTTGATATTTTCCGTAATTTTGCATGTCTTATGAGGGGTGGTGATAGGATTGGTCTTGCTGTTTTTCAAAAGTCTTTCATTCTCCTTCAACTCAGGCTTGACATAAATGGAATTTATGCGTTCAATCATGGACTTCAATAGAATTTGTTCCTCTCGAATACTATTGTTAGCTCTTTTGATGTCCTGCAGAACAGATACATCATAGGTAATTTAAAATACAACAGCATTAAAACTTAAAAATAGGATACAAATATTTGTTGGTATTACATACCTTTAAATCAGCCATAACTCTTCTCTCAAAGGAGTTCATCAGAACACTTGGTGGTGCACATGAGTCGGGTAAACTGAACCAATAATGATAATAATAAGATATAATTCAACCAATAGTAGTAGCAAAAATAACAATGAACGTAATGAATTGAGTATAGCCTTTACCCATGCCTATTATTGGTTGCCATTGATTAGAGCAATTCTTCCTCTAGGTTTTTTCTTCTGAACAGACTCTTTTCTTGCAAGATCCCGTCACATACACTCCTTTAATCCATCGATATCATCTCTGCGATTTTTTTTTTTAATATCAGTAGAGATATGACATAATCAGTCCATTAATAGAAATTGATTTGATTTCTTTAGTGCAGATTCTCTTTCTTATTTATTTTTCAAAATCTTCTATAATTAAGGTAAGGGAAGTTCTTGTGAGGAGAGAGAGTGCTGAAAACTAGGGTTTTGGTTTAGTTATGTTGGGCCAAGGGCCCACTTTGGGTCCGGTTGGCCCGGTTTGGCCCGTTCGGTCCAATCTTGGTCCGAATTCTATAAAATTGGTACCGAAATTCTCGTCTCAATTTCCTCTATCATATTAAGCCATAAAAATATCATTTTTGGCTTTCTAGAATAAATTCTCATATATGGGTTAATTAGCCGTTAATTAACCGGGTCTTACATCTATGGTGCTGACAGTCAAAATAAGCATAGCATGCTGAACATGCGTATTTAAAGAAGAGAGTGACACGTTGGGGTTTTAGTTTCTTTATAAAAATCTGCGATAAATGCCGTTTCATTCAATTTCCTTTATTATAAAGTTAATTATTAATAATTAATATTGTGTGTAATTCTTGGGCTGTTGGGCAATATCTGCTTTTGGTATTGGGCTGAAAATTTATTTGTAAATGACTAATAGAGGCTGGAAATTTCTTTTCACTCACTGTGATTAGTAAATAGGCAATTATACTTATGATTGCCAAAAACAAAAATATAGCTATGCTTGTTAGTAATACTTAATTAAGTAGTTTAATTTTGTTTAATTTAAATTAAATTTTTTCAGTCAATAAAAGTTTAAATTTAAATTGAGTTCATCCAATCAATAACTATTCATAGAAATCAATAAAATTTAAAACAAAATAAATTATGAACAGAAAAACAAATTCTCTCAAAATAAATAGAAATATTTGTGTGCACACATTAATTACCATTTTCTAAAAATTTAAAATAAATAAAAACTTCTATACTTGTTCACTATAGTTAAAATAAATAAAAACTATTAAAATCAGTAAACATTCCTACTTTCTAATCATAAAAAAAAAAGACAATTTCAACTAAACTTAAAAAAGGAGTCAATAAATCATCAATCATTGTTATCCAATCTCTATTAGTCATTCAAAATAATTCTTAGGCCAATACCAAAAATAATTATTGCTCAAGAGTTACTCAAGACCAATCCCAAAAAAAAAAAAAAATAGTTACGGACATTAAAATTAGCTTTGTAATAAAGGAAATAGAACAAAACGGAGTTTGTCGCAATGTTCCTATAAAAAAAATAAAACTCCCACATGTCACTCTCTTCTTTAAACACACAAGTTCAGCATGCTATGCTTACTTTTACTGTCAGCACCGTAGAATTTCCCTTAAGGTAATCAATCAATTATAGAAGAATGTGAAGGCGTGATTAAAGGAGATGAGAAGTTGTAATTACCTAACAGGGCATGCACCACATCGATGATGAGTTGCTGCATCATCATCGCCATCTCCCACGCCGATCTTCTCCATTGTTGCGGTGCTTCCCATTTCCCCTTCTGTTCTCACATCATCTATCTTGGGCATCTTCTTCCCCTTTTGCGAAGTTTCTTCCGTGGGAGTGAGAAGCTATATTTAGCAACTAGGTTCTCTTCTTTGTGGGATCCCTGACCCCCAAAATAAAATGAAACAAGTAAATCAAACTGTTTTTTAATTTTCAAAATTCAAAAATTGAATACCAGCGTTATTACTAACCCAAAAGCACCTATAACATAATTTTATTTATTATCAATAAATTTGCATCATTTAATCCTTTGATTTTCCATATTTGCAATTATTATTATAGATTCATAATAAAGAAGATTATATCAATATTTTAAAGATTAAACATTTTAAACAAATTATTAATAACTTTCTATTTTTAATTTTCTTTCCTAAATACAAGTACTTTTGTATTTATTTCAACAATACTTATACTTAAAACTTCTTAATAAAACGGAAAAATAAAATATTTATACTACTGACCTAGTAGATAACTCGTGTACATTTTCATGGTGCACTGTTGAGGCGCGCGGTTTACATTGATACGTTCGAACTAACAGCTCTAAAAATTTGATAATTAAAGTTAGAAAGATCCCAAGGTAAGTCGATTGTTTGGAAATGAAAGACTAATAATAAAAGTTATATTAGGCTAAGTAATTTTAGTTAAGCCAAACCAAACCAAGGTCAAGTTTGACTTATTGAAAGCTCAAAAGTTGCCTCGAGCTCATGAGCTTAGCGGATCGAGTTGTTAACGACTTACTAGTTGTTTAAATAGTTAAATGAACTTCTAGTATTTTTTTAAAATACGAATTTTTTAAACCTTTTTTGACATTAAGCAAATAAAAAATATAGTTTTACTGGTTCACTGGTTTCACCGATGACTTACTAGTTGAACTCGTAGAACCGTTCCCACATAAATAAAAAATATAAATTGATAAAAAAAAATAAAATTATAAAATTATAAAATAACATACATTCACTAATATAAAAATTCTACAAAAAAAAAAAAAAACAAACACAACATAACCATCAATATCACCACGCCTAGACAGAACATCATGGTGCTATTCTTTCTTAGTTACACTATTAATCAAACTCAGCATTATTACATCTTTTTCTCATAAACTACCAACACTATCACCATTGCCAATTCTGCCACTGCCCATCATATTCACAGTTAAAATGGCAACAAAGGGAGATCACAATGTTCCTCTACGTTGGAGTCAACACATTCACAAATAGAGAATGAAAAACAGGCCATGAAAATCCTGCAATATTCAACCCTTCTGGACTCACAAAACATTGGGTCAAGATGGCAGCAGAGGCAGGAATATCATTAATGACACTAATTAATTTTTAAGTAGTTAGATAACCAACTAATTAATTTAATTTTATTATATCATTTATCCAAAAAATAATCTTAATAAATATCATTTATTGTATCATGTGCTTTAATAATATCTTATGTGTAATGTTGGATTTGATTTTAACTTTATATTATGTGCTTTAATTAAATGATCTCAATACTTATAATAAGTAATCAAAACCTATGATATTGAATCATTCTTGGTGTATAATTATTAATATGCAAATTTTGTCTTCTTTCTTGATCATTCATTCTGACTTTTTTAACAGATATCAAGGCAAATCCTCAAATGCATTAAAACTACAACAAAGTTCAAATTTTATTCATTTTATTGAAAATTATAAATTTGTAACCTGGAATTGATAAAAATAAAATAAAATAAAAATTGATTTACATAATCCTTAAAATTATTCTTATGATGATAAAATAAAAATTGGTTTACATAATCAACAAAATTATTCCTATGACCATTGCTATTTTAATGATTTTTATGATGATAATTACAAATGGAGTTAGTTCTAGTTTGCAGGTGTGCTAGTTTGAATGGAGATGCTGATAGACTTGTTTAGTTTACTGTACATCCGAGAGCAACTAAGCAGTGGAGCAATTGATCTTGTTGATGGGATACTTTCTCTGATTGCCTTGTTTATTCGAGAGCAACTAAGCATTCTTAATGAGAAAGAAGGCACAAAGAACAACTACCAAGCCTGTCTTAGTATAGTGCAGACCGCTTATGCAAATGGAGCATCTACTAATGACCACCAGCCTGTCTTGGTATAGTACAGTGCTGTCACATACCTACCTATATACCTCAGTTCCTATATTAATACTAATTTTAGTCTTTTATGTTGGCGTTTTCTCAAAGGTGTTACTGCTGTAATTTTATTTTATTTTCTCTCTTACATTATTTCATATTGCAAATCTTTGATCCAAGTCATTGGGCACATGTTACCTCTCATATTAGAATTTGAATCCAAATTTTGTAAAGGAAGAAAAAAACTAATTTGAATCCAAGTCATTTTTCGAAATCTATTTATAATATGTTCTCTAAAATATTTTTAATATAACATTTATTAAAATCTATTTATAATATAAGTAATCTATCTCTCCGCCCATTGCGCGGGTCTCACTCTAGTTATAATATATAAAAAGAGATGCAAATAGTGTTTACAGTGAGTAAATAATACGTTTAAACAGTTGGTTAATGCATTGGTAATATATTCCTATTTTTAATTGCTTATCTTCTTTGATGGTTTGAGGTGGAAACTTTCAGCTTTTCTTGATCCTCAAAGATTTTAGTGTTTGCTATTCAACTATTCACTTATCATAAAATGGGATAAACATAGTTGTTGCTACACTATCGACTAATTTTTGTTATTCTTCTAACAAAACATGCAATTCTTAATCAACAATGCACAAGAGAATAGAAAAAAAATCTTAGACCATAGGTTTAACCGTTTAAGGGTGCAAAACAACTAATCTCATTCCTCCAATATATAAACTCCAAGCAAGGTAATTCAACAATATTTATAGCATGTGATACATGTAAAAAAAATTTTCAAAATCCCCAAAAACAAAATTATATGCATGCAAAAGAGATTAGAGTGGCTATTAATGAATTAAACCCCAATTATAACGAGCTGCTATCAACTAATGGAGAAGGTTAGTGAATGCAATTGGACAGACTATGACATTCTTCAAGATTGTCTTCATCATCATCTTAATTCATTCCCTTTTCATTCTTTAACCATTTAAATATTCTGAATTCTCTATACTTTTCATTTTATTAGTGTTGTACTGTTTCATTTGTCAAACTTTGCCACTCTTATTTCACTACAAGTATAACCTTCTAGACCATGAACATGAAAGTCTCAATCTTGAAAAGGGAAATGTTTTGAATTAGTCCAATTTGTTCATAGCCACCAATCAATATCCCATTAATTAAAGCAAAATTATATTTATCTGCTAAACTTTAGTTCATGCGCCTGAAATTTATTATCAGATGGTTTGGAAGAATTTTAGAGTGTAACATATACATGAACCGAAATTCAAAAGGTAAATATGATAATGATCAATAAGAAGGACTATAATCAATATAATAAATCAATATTATGATGGCAATGAAGATGGACTTCCGGTATTCTTCTGGTGCTTCCTTGCAAACTAAAACTGCCGGACCCACGGCAGACATACGAATTGGCTCTTGACTCGTGGCTTTGTATGTCATTGAGTTGCTTACCTTGTGATTGGACCAAAACAATCATGTCCAAGAACACTTGATGAAGCTCATTGAGGCTGCTCTCTATATCAATCAGTGTGTCATGGCACTCTTGAATCTCTTAGATTGTGTCCATTATTGTCCCTGGTTGCTTAGTTGCTTTCTGTAAGAAAGTTTCAACCACCACATACAAATTTTCATATTGAGGTAATCAAAGTTATTCCAACATTATAAAGTAGATATTCCTTCTCAGGTAATATACAAATTTTCATGAAATGATTTTTTTTTCGAAAAAAAAAAGAAAAATCGTTAGTTCAGCCGTCCGTACCACTTTAGTCATGAGGTTTCCTAACCACTTATGTCCTCAAGAACCTTCCTCTGTTGCTGTTATTATCATTGTCATGTTTCTCAGAATTCCTCTGAGTATTACAATGATTGAATATTATTGATGCACCATAAGCAAAATCGTAACTGCAGAAGTTATCTCTTGTTGGAAAAGCTGTATGAATGATGCAAGACATTAATAACAATGAAGAATAACAAAATGTAAAACAGAATGAAGAAAGAAAAACTAGAGACTCAGCAAAATAGAGTAATGTTGTGTGAGACAGAAATAGTTACCAAACGTGAACTTTACTTATGTTGTGACCGAATGGATTGCTCAGCTTCAATGGAAGTAAAAGAACGCATGTAATTCACCTTGGTAAGAATAGGGAAGCCGGGAATAATCTTCAAGATGACAATGTCTCTAGTGTTGAAGAAAGCCGGGTTTTGCTCAATTACAGAATTTGAAGGGAGCCAGTTTTGAGAATAGTCTTGGAGAATATTTTGCAAGCCACACATGCTAACTGCACAAACAAAATGGTAATATATCCACCACCTAGTGAGGTATTTCACAATGATAAAAATACATATTTTCAGGTGATATATCCACCACCTAGTGAGGTATTTCACAATGACAAAAATATATATTTTCATTTGCGTGAGCACAACAAAATATATACCCAATACATCTATTAGTTCCTAAACCTATATTTACATCAGCTAGCAGCACAACAAACATAAACTGAAATATTAAAGAATTCTTCACCCATAATTGGCACCGTCCACAACCATAGTTCATGAATCAACAAAAGCACCATCCTACAAGTTTAGCAAAAAGTAAAAAATGAATCTAATAAAAGCCAAATTTGATTAACTTAAAAGTTAAAATCACGATTTACACATAATGTTCTTACATCCTTCACTATAATCTTGTCTGGAAGTCCAATTCTTGGTAATAACCATTCCAACACATACAATGAGGAGTTTTCATAATTGCTTTTAGCAGGTTGATCATCTGAAAAGCAAGAATATGCTGAAGTCATAATATGCAGCATTAGAAGCATTTTTTTAAACTTCAGTCATCAGTTCCCATAATGCAGAAAGTATCTTGCAAAATCAACCAATCATTCAAATTTGCAGGTCAAGTGCAAAATTCAAGACAAAGCAGTTCAATATCCGTTAAAATAACTCCAATAGATCAACTTTAACCATACATTCCAATTCCATAATGCAAAAACCATTAAAGTACTCCAAGAGACAAAAAAAGACGTCAAAAAATTTGCACACCCAATTCACAGCGAAAAACCAAACCTGAGAACACTGAGAAAGGAGCTTCCGCCATGCTGTCTTAGGTCCTGATTTCGATTTCACTGACGGATTCTTCATTCGGCCTGCAGTAGCAGCCGCCGCCAAAGCCGCCGCAGCACTTGATTTTTCTCCATCCACCGCATTCTCACCTAAAATTAACAAAATTCAACACAAAACTGACTCCAAATTCTACCAAAGATTCATTATCTAATACTCACATGCATGCAAAAGAACCATTCACTTCCCACGAAAGAAACCAAAAAGGTTGCAACTTTTTAACCTATGGACTGAGGGGTCACCAAATCATCCCCTTCTGTCGCCGGCACAGAAAGAAGAAGCGGCTGTCTTCTATGACGGTGGTCTTCCATGACCGTGATGACAGGTTTTTTTGGGAAGTTCTTTCAGGAGCTGAAACGAGGGTTAGCAAATTTAGATATTATTGTTGGAACAAAGTTAAAATATTAAAATTTGTTGTTTTTTAGTATAAATTTTAATAAGTTATTTGTAAATTTTAATAAATTATTTATAGATTAAATATAAACCATTAGATTTATTATCAATCTAATATAATGCTTCAGATTGTATGGTGCATTAGATAAGCTCAAAAGAGTTGAGCTGATTTTAGATAGACCCCATTTCCGTACATGATTATTGCATGCATCAGTATTGAAAAAATCAATAATTATGAAACTTAAGGCGCCATGTTATTCATTAATTATTGATGCATGAAGCTAAGATTCAAATACAAACCTGCCTGCCACACACAACAATCAATTATTTATTTGAAGATATTGAATAATTCATTTTACAAGTCCAAAACAAAATCCAAAAACCATAGTTTTTGTTTTTTTCTTCCATTTAAATACATTCTTCTAAAAAATAGTAAGTTATCATGTAAATACAAATTCTATAGTCTTTTAGCATCTAAAAATCTCATACAAATTTTAAAAGATTTGATGAACGGTAAAATTTGCTCTTGTGTATATATAACATAATCCTCTTTTTCTATTTCGAAATAAGAAATACAGACATATATTTTTACTACTTTTTATCTTCTTGCCAAGCATTCTTTAGAAGATGCATTAGCAAATAAGTCTCGAGTAAATTAAAGATGCATGGATATAAACTTATTGGTTATACAAATATGAACATGCATTGTCATCTTCCATTACCCAATAATGACATGGAATCTAGGTTTAAGGCATCAACCCCAGTACTAATATCACTTATTACACCACTCCCATCTTCAACATGAAAGGCAGATGAGGATGCAATAATCACTTTGTTGTTGCCGCATTCCTCAACTCTAAGTCTCTCAAGTTCCATTGCCACTTGTTTCATTGAAGGTCTTTCCTCTCCCTTCAACTTCAAGCATCTCAATGCAATATTGCCAAATTCAGCAAGTGCCTCCTCTTTTGCCTCTTCTACAATGTGCTTCTCCACAATTTCAAGTAAACGTCCCTCTTCCATTGAACGTACAAAGTGTTTTGCAAGGTTCTTCTCATCTTCAGGCACATCAAAAGCGAGTGCTTTCCTCGCGGTAAGTAGCTCCGCCAGCACAACTCCGAAACTATACACATCGCTTTTCTCAGTCAACTTGCTTGTGTGAAAGTATTCAGGGTCAAGATACCCTAATGTTCCTTGCACCAATGTGGTTATCTGTGTTTTATCAAGAGGAACAATCCTTGAAGCTCCGAAATCGGAAACCTTTGCGGTTAGATCACGATCAAGGAGTATGTTACTGGTTTTCACATCTCTGTGTATGATGGGAATGGAAGTTGCAAAATGCAAGTAAGCCAAGGCTTCAGCAGTTTCTGCCGCTATTCTCAATCTTACTTTCCATGTAAGCTCTGATGATATTTGTGTATAACTATGAAGATGATCATGGATAGTACCATTTGGAACGAACTCATAAACAAGCAGGGGAACCTTTGTTTCTAAGCAACAACCCAAGAGCTTAACCACGTTTCTATGGTTGATTTGGGAGAGTACAACCACTTCATTGATGAAATGCTCAACTTGACTAATGTCACTGATTTTTGACATTTTGATTGCTACAACTCTGTTGTCCAATAAGAGTCCTTTGTAAACGGTTCCTTGACCACCTTGGCCAAGGACATTGCATTCATCGAAGTTGTTGGTGGCTTTCTTTAACTCTTCCACACTGAAGACTTTAGCTGTTTGAGTTGATCCTTGATGATGTGTTGCAATTTGTTGTTGTAACAATAGCCCACCATTTTGTTGAAACAAGTGTTCTTTCAGTTTAATCAGCTTTCTCTTTTTCAAAGCGCAGTAAATGGAAGAGCACGCCACGAGTAGGGCTATCACACACACACTAATACCTGGACACAAACAATCATTTGTTAACTATTATTAATTTAATCAATTTAGTTATTATCTAATCTATCTTTTATATAGTAAACACAATCTCTTTGGCATCCTAAAACTTTTTTTTTCTCTAATCTTATAAGCTCCACCATATATGGAATAATCGAGAAAAAATAATTAAAACAATAATGCTACATGGTTGTGGCTGACTCACTCAATGCAATTATGAGTATGATCTGTGTGTCGGGTTTGGGCTTTTGGCATTTTGTTCCACTGTTTCTCCCATCTCCTTTCAGTCCCTTTGGACACTTACACGTGTAGTTTCCTGGTGGGTCGTTGTGGCATGTTGCGTGTTCGACGCAATCATTGGGTCCAAGGCACTCGTTAATATCTGAAAGGAATGAGTAAGCTTAGTTATTAATTATGACAATATATACGAATAGGAGAGTGCTAGGTAAACAATGACTGTCTTAAATAATATGAACAATTATGGGCAAAAAACCATATTAAGCCACATGCAGAAAAGTTTCAGCGCGGTCACACTGCGCCACACCGCCATGTGCCGAGGCTCCAAAACCTCCGGGTGCAACACCTGAAGTACGTCGGGGCTATTGTACGGCATCCATATAAACTGCAGAACAAACCCACCCTTATCAGGGCAACTGTACGACCCAAGTGTAAAATATTTAACTAAAATGCATCAGTTATTAATTAGAAGACTAACCTCCCTGGACTGTAACCGGTCTATCCTAAGCCTCCAGACTTGTCCGCAAACAACTGCGTGCCTAGCAACATCATGATGTACGCACGGACATATCGGCGAACAGTGTCATCATCTGCATCCTCAGGGCACTCACCAAAGGTCTCCTGAAACCAGCTGCAGTTCACTGCGTACTTCTGAACCTGACTGGGAGGAGGTATAACTCCTAGCAACTCCTGGAACCAGACCCAGGGTGGACGGCCTCCATCGATGTATATATGGAACTCTGACAGGCACCCGCTCACGTAACGGCCATCGACTGGCAAACCCAGCTGGTATGCCACGTCATGGAGTGTGATCGTGCACTCTCCGAACGGCATATGAAAAGTGTGCGTCTCGGGACGCCATCTCTCCACGAATGCACTGACAGTGTTATTGAAGTTCGAACCATACTGGTTCGAATTATGTATGGGAGAAGTTCGAACCATCTTGGTTCGAATTATTCAAAAACGTAAAACACTAAATCGAACCATCTTGGTTCGAATTATGAAGGAGTGCAATTCGAACCAGCTTGGTTCGAATTGTATTAAAATACACTTTGGCTCATTGCTGAAACGAAATTGAATTTGGCGCATTTTGGTTACAAGTTTCTTGCTCTGGCTCAATATGGTTTTTTGCCCAACAATTATCAATTAAATAAAAATATATTATATCTTAATTTAATGTTACTAATTAAATTTAAGATTAATTTACTCTTTTAATTCTATTAATTCATATTGTTCATATATTATTCAAAAATGTTGTTGGTTACTTATAATTTTCCATACAAATATTATTGCATATGATTTTCACAAAATGGGTAAGGAGGAGTCGGTTTTAAGCGAAAAGGTTCTATAGTTAAATTATCATGTGAAGTTGCATTACTTTCGCAGAAGTAATAATATAAAGAAAATAGAGGAAATTGGGGGGTTATATTAATGGTTTAACATATTGAATGTTTCAACCAAATAAGAGATTTGTATGACAGGTCAATAGCCCTCAAACATGATAGAGGAAAAGGAAAACAGAGTTCCAAAAGAGTACTGCAAAATTTACAGCTTAAAATGATTCAGATATGCACCAATTCTGCATCTACCGAAACAGCAAAAAGTTAAAAGTAAATTCACTCATATATTCTATCCATACACAGTCCCCATAACCCCATATCCTCAATGTAAATATTTGTTTACTGATAAATCTAAATGTAATTGTATGGATGGGTTATGTTGCCACCATTAGATAATAATAACAACTATGATTTTGTTCGCTTCGTTTTGCATTTGCTGGAATTTATGCCGTACTACTCCATACTTCTCATTTTGGAGTCAAGCGTATATCAACAACAACAATAATAGCAGTAGTAATATAGAAAATTAGTTTTTACAATAAATAATATTAGTCAATTTTTTAATTGTCAAAATTACTATTTTAATTTTATTTTATAAAGAGACTAAAATTTATTTAGAATTTAAAATATAAAATTCAATATTTAAAAAAGTCAGTCAAACAGCGCGAGTGGCCAAAAGAGATGTTTTGTAGTTGTTTTCATCATGTCTCAAATAAAGTCATGATCCAAAATATAGTTGGACCCAATAGAAGAACTCCAGATCCAAGATCATTCTAAAAACAGGTACCACGACTATAATTAAGGGGGGAGATTCAGAAGTGGTGACTAAGTCATCACCATCTTCATAAATACTCTCTCTAATCCAAATATTTTTCCATTCTAATCTTTATAAACCTGCATAAGACTCTTATTGATTTATGCATAATACGAAGTACTTTTCTCACCACTTTCGAACTATTTTTTTAAGTCCAAATTAAAGCACCTTTCAGATCATTCCAGGTGTTGGATGAATTTGAATTTAACTAAATACGGGCCCATCGTTAAATAATTTGTAAGAAATTGATGATATAAAATCAAATCATATATTGTGGTAATATACTGGAAAAAAAAGTAAATTACACATAAATAATTATTTTTAAAAAAATATTAAAAGATTTTTAAAATTAATTTAGTAATTAATTTTAGTGTAGCTACTAGCAAGCCAAAATACATACCTTCCAGGCAACCATCATGGTGATAAGGATTACCCTGAAAACCAGGAAGGCATTTGCATAGGTAACCAGGACGCTTCTCTGAAGGCTGACACGTGGTGTTTGGGCCTTTACATGCATAGCTGGAATTCTTCTTCTTGGCTTCTTCACAGGTCTGGTTCCCAACACTCCAATCCAGCACCACCGGAAACTCAGTATTCTTAAACTCGTTGTTCTTCAGATCGCTGGACACAAATTCGTAGCCTCCTTTCTCCTCCGCCACAAACGCATAACCGCAAGCGTTGAACTCAATTTTCCGACTGTTGTTCAATAGCGAGTTTTCAAAACTATAAGAGATTACCGTTAACACTTCTTCTTTGACCTCGGGCTCGGGTATGTTGATACGGCAGCAACCAGTGCCAGTACAGGACCCAGTCTTTGCATCACCGAAATCTTGGCAGTAGGATAAGCATGTCTTAGCATAGGGTTTAGAACGGCCTGAATGGGGAAACGAATACCCCACGACTATTCCCAGTGTGTCACAGCCAACGGTTAAGAACACGTTTCGGCTCCATGAGATGCTATAGTTTTCAAAGAAGAATAACTGATCGGTTTCATTATTCTTGCTTGTGTTGTTCTGGTAGCAATCACTGGCTACCGGCAATGAAACTCGGAGTTCAGCGGGGTCCACAGATATGCTTAGGACTTGTAGGTCGGAGGCCAAGTAAGGGACATGGTTGGTGCAGTGGATGAGGAATTCGGGGGCGAGGGAGGACTCCTTGGTGGTCCCAAACGGGAACGGAATGTTCACGTTGCCGCAGCAATTACTTGACTTCTTGCAGTTTGGGCCTAATTGTGCTGCTGCTACAAAAACCATCCACAAAAGAACAAGCAGAAAAAGAAGCAGATTTGATGAATGTATAGCACACATGGTTTGTTTTATCACCTTCCTCTATCTGCGTATGTGCTCCTTACTATCCACAACATCACATTTAAACACACAACGCTTTCTTTGCCAATTTCACAAGACTTGACTGGGAAAGAATGAGGAGCCAATGGAATATTTATAGAATGTGGACAATGGAGATTTAGGGAGTATTAGAGATATAATCATTAGTGTTATTTTTTCCCATCAGCTAAAGCTTTTTGGATGAGTGGTATCATGATATGGTATTAAAGCCTTAGATCCAAAAGATCCTTAGTGAACCTTAAAATCAGTTTAAACTTTTGAGAAGATGTTTATTATTGTTAGTACTCGGATGATTATTCTAGATAGTATGAAATATGTTCATTTTGTAACTCAACAGCCCATTGTACACATTATTTATACACATTGTATAAATAATCCATTGTCTCCCTAGCGATATCCGACTTGACTTCAAGTCTTCCCCTAACTAGTCAACTTTTTTCTTTTTCAAATTTTAAATCTCAACTAATTAACTGATTTTAATTAAGAACAATAAATGTTTTTATCCACAAATTAAATATTTAAAATGTCAATAAAATTACTAAAAATAAAAATTAATGTTATACTCACAAAAAATAAACCTAATC
>NC_029791.2:117268918-117271499 GCF_000816755.2 Arachis ipaensis
ATTTTTGTATTTTGTAATCAGTACTTAACCATAAAAATAAATTAGTGATCTTTTATTATTAGATGTAATCTATTAAAAATACTATTAATGAGCAATTGATGATTACAAAATATAAAAATTACTAGCCCTAACACTGTTCGCATACTACCCTCATCACCTACTACTAACGTCATCACGCTATCTCTCCACCCCAATCATCCACTTCAGTACTTCACCATCTCCATTAACACTCTTCTCTTCCTTATCAATCAACATCATTCCTTCCCACCCAACCACTGCTGTTGCTACCCTCTAACCCTTTCCATTCTACCACCCATAATTCTTTAGAAGCACGAGCCCTGCCCCAACTGCAACAAGAGAGGCTGCTGGCACACCCATTGCTCCTCCGCCATTGATCGCGTCCTCGACACACTCGCTGCCGCTAGATACTTCAACGTTGAACAGCTAGCACTACTAATTAGTCGTCTTTAATTTTTTGGTGGCAACTACTATTATTTACTATATCACTCACAATGACTACCAGTGTTCTGTTGGAGAGAACGAGGATGTGAGAAAGATGGCAATAGAAAGTAACAAGGAGGGTAGTATAAGAATTTTAGGTTTTTTTTAATGAAGTCAACTAAAATTTAAGATTTAAATATTTTTAGGAGTGTTATCGGTTCCGATTGGTTTTAGAGCAAAAATCAATCAAATGTCGATTTCTTCTCACCATGAAGCAATTGTTTGTTGTTTTTACACCAACCGAACTTAATCAAAAGCGGTTTGATTTGGTTTGATCAGTTTTTTGTTTTTAAATTTTAATTAAATAGATCATTAATTACATTAAAATAAAGTTTAAACTAGTTAATAAAATGAAGAGTAATGTTATGTGTATATTAAAATCAGTCACTAAAATTAGTCACCAATATAAAATATCTGTTGGAATATAAATATACATTAAAAATAAATTAAATTACATATATATTTATACACAAATACATTGGTGGTTAATTTTAGTGACTAATTTTAGTGTATAAATAGCATTTTTTTTTAAAAGAAAATAACAAAAGTACATCATATCCAAATTCAATACATACAATTTTAATCCAACTCAATAATCAAACATAAAATAAAGGCACATAATGAAACATAAAACAAACACATTTAAAAATATCTAACAAATACCATGTTAAAATCAAACTACAAATCAACAAACACACTTTAAAATCAAATAACAAAATCAACTACCATGATTAATCTAAATCCACACCAGATTCATCGGTATTTTCTCTAGTTGGTGTAATTTTTACAAACAAAATAAAAAAATCAATATAAATTATAAACTATAAAGTACTGTACATAATTTATGAAAGGAACTTAATTTTTTTTTGCATACCTAACTTCAAGTATATATATATATATAGACAATGACGGATCTAGAAAATTTTAGAAGTGGGGGCAATAACATATATAGTAAAATAAATTTAGTTACATATTATTAATTATATGAAGATATAAAAATTAAAAAAAGTTAGTGAATACTTTTATTCTTAAAATACTATTCATTATATATAATTTATAAAAAAAATTATTTCTAAAATTGAAATCCGTCCCTGCATATAGACATATAACAAATGAACAACAACATACATTAAATTATTATCTAAAAAAATTGTTATCAAATAAGAATTATAAAAAAATCTGTTCTCAAACAATAACAATAAATTATAGTAACAAATGTTTACAATACCAGCCATTAAAAATTAGGACTAATAATAAATTATTATCTAATTAAAAATTAAGACCAACAAATTAGCAACAACAGTAACAAATTTAACTCAACAAATTAAACCAGCAACAATAGCAAATTAAGGCCAGTAAAGTACAGAACTATCAACAATAGAAGTACTGAAGTATAGCCAGCAACAACAACAATTTTATTCCAAAAATTGGTGAATATATTGACCTCCGAAAAAAACATTGTTGAGTTACAGGAGAGGGCTTAGCTTGATGACGGTGCAGGCGGGGGTTCTCGGCTTATTGGAGATGGCACGAGATTCTCGATGACGGAGAAGGATGCTTGGTGACAACGAGGGCTTTTTGGCGACAGAGAGGTTCTTGGTGATAGCGCTCTCTGCTACGACTGCGATGGAGAAGAATGCCGCGTATCGAAGAGGAGGGAGGCCGCATATGGAGGAGGAGGGAGGGAGGCGCTACGGTCTACGACTCTATGAATGGAGGAAGGGAGGCGCTATGGAGGAGAATGGAGAGAGAGAGAGTGACATTTGAAATTCAGAGAAAAAAAAGGAGGGAGAAAAGCGTTGCGTTCTGCATGAGTGAATCACGCATTTAGGATTAAAAATTTTGATGTTAGATTAAAAAGTAAAATAGTAAAAATGCTAGAACTGCATGTTAATCCTCAGTTTGGTTTGATTTTTATTAAACCAATTAAAAATCTAACCAAACCGAATCGATCAATTTTATCGAAAAACAAATTAAAAAATCGATTTTCAGATTAGTTATTGTAAATTTGAGTTTAATTTTGTGGTAATTTTTTATTTGATTTATTCTGGATATTTTTGTTGAAGAATTCATTTTTCAT
>NC_029791.2:117271609-117284022 GCF_000816755.2 Arachis ipaensis
ACGGGTTGGGATGGGCCGGTCCGCTTTGCCACCCCTAATGATTACAATGCAAACAAATTATATTGTCGGCAAAGATGGACCCGTAGACCTTGGGTCTTGAGAGGAGGGGGGAGGGGAGATTCGAGTCAACTATTGCCTGAACTAATTTTTTGAAATTTCTTACTATCTTAAAACTAGTAATAAACTAAAGAACACGTCTACTATGCTGAATTGTCAATGGACACAATTTAAACATTATTCTTATTTAATATTGTTAGTCAAAAATAACTAAATTAAAAAAAAAAGGTGATTCAAAGTATTAAATAAGTTTTTGGAGCAGAAGTTGGTGTCGAAAAAAATGTATTTGGGGATGTCAAGTAAGAACTCCATTAGCACAGTAAATCGAGCAGTTGTCCGAATAAAGGAAGATCAAAGATTTTTAAAATTGAAGGCTATCTAGCAACTGTTACACAATCAGGCAAAAGAGCGAGAACAGTTACCTATGTTTTCGCACATGTAGGGTGTCATTTCAAAATTTATCAATTGAGGAAATGGCTATAAATACTAGAAGACTCAAAAATACAAGAGTTGGAACTTTGCTTCAGAAAACACTCAAGCACACTCATATCTCATCGACTTTCTGAGTCTGCGTTCGAGTTTCTTTTCTGTAAAGTTTATTCCACTTGTTTTAACTTTTCATTTTCAATTTCTGCAAACTTTACTTTTCTTACAAATTTATCTTTTCAGCAACATTTAATTTCTTTGTTCAATTTACAATTTCTAGTACTTTTATTTTCGAAGTTCAAAACTCCTTTGATCTAACCAAAGTCATTTTATTGCTTTATTTAAATTCAATGCAAATCATTTCGATTTCAATCAATTTTATTTTCAAAATCTTTATCTTTCAGTCCTTCAGTCTTTTTCTTTCATTCTTGTCTAATTTGAGAAACTTCGATGCACTTCTAGAAAACTGGTATTCGCAAAAAAGAGGAGAAAGTTTCGCTCCCAGATCATTAGAATCAAACCACCATCGATTTGCTAAAAATCGACAAAACAAATTGGCACACCCGGTGGAACAGTTTTTAAATTGAAGTGTGTCAAATGATTTTGGTGTCACTTGGTGTATGTAATTAAGAAGTGGAAGGATTTTTCACATGGCTAATGAAGTGTCGAATGTGAATGGTGGTTCGTCCACTAATGATAGTGCACCAATAGTTGTACAACCTTCGGATGTTACTTCACGTTCGGAAGGAGTGGTTATCAGTGAAAGTGTAGCGGTTACAAATGTGCAAGCTGAAAATAACGGATGTAATACTCGTCCACGTGGTAATCTATCATCGATTCAGCCTCAAGTAACTGCTGCTTGGCCTCCTTATGGCCTTACACCTGGTTATACTCTGCTAGTGAGTGGTTTTGTCCCTCCGATTCGATTTGGGGGCATAAATGGAGTAAGTAATACCCAAAATCAACAACAACAATCTAAGTTTTCTCGAGATTATAATGTGGGCTCTACATCAAATGCTTCTAATTCAATAGCAGCATTTCGACAATATGTAGAAGAAAGTCATCATAATTTGGTTAATCTGTTGACCCAGCAAATAACCACAATTCTGAATCCTATGATGGCTGATAACGAATCGAAATTCGATCGTCTTGCAAGGCAAGTTGAGCGAATTGCTCGAATAGTTGATTATGATGAAGGAGAAAGGAAAAATGCCAGAGAAAATAATGAGGGTTTCGAAAACCTATTTCAAGACGAGAATGATATTTTTAGAAACAGAGAAAATTCTCAGATAATTCCTCGTGGTCAAAATGCAGATGAGGTCCTGGCTCGATTACGCGCTAATAAAGTCGGTGAACGTTATCAGGTTACCAGAATTGTGGAAGATGTTCTGAATAGGGTTGGATTCAATATAGGATTCATGAATTGACCCCACTTTGTGTCAACTTTTTCTCATGATGTTCAAATGGCTGAAGTGCCAAGGGGAGTGAAAAATCCAAAATTTATCACAAAGTTTGCAGGAGAAGTTGGAGAGTCAACCACTAAACATGTTGCTCAATATTTGGTCGAAATTAGAAATCTAGCCAATGATGGAAATTTGAAAATGAAGTTTTTTCCTTCTTCTTTGACGAAGAATGCGTTTACTTGGTTTTCGAATCTTAGACCAAATTCGATAACAACATGGGCTCAGTTAGAAACTACTTTTCATGCTCAGTTTTATCGGGGAGAATTGAACGTGGCAGTTACTGACTTAGTGGCTCTGAAACGTGAAAATGGTGAAACCATTGATGATTATATGATTCGTTTCAAAAATGCTAGAATTCGATGCTATGTATCTCTTCCTGAAAGTGAAGTAGTGAAGATAGCAGTTATGGGGTTAGGATTTTATATGCGTAAAAAATTACTCAATGTGCATATTCCTGACTTAGCCCATTTGGCTGAAAGAGTTCGCCAGGTAGAAATTTTGAAGAAGGAAAAAGAGAAGTATGAGAGCAAAAGGAGGTTGAAGAGTAAAACTTTTTCTCGAAAAAAAAGTTGCTTTCGTGGCCATGGAATCCTCTGAGGAGGAGTCCGATTTAGAGATGAAGGTTGATTTGGCCGAACTTAAGAAAGGTCCTCCTTATGTGTGTTCCTTAATTAAGAAAATCCCTAGCAATGAAAATTCGAATGATTCAAAACTGAAAAGTGGAAAGAGATACAGTTTTGATATTTCGAAATCTGATCAGATTTTCAATGTCTTGCTTAAAGATAAACAGTTAATTTTACTAGAAGGCAGAACTTTGCTTTCAGTGAAAGATTTAAATGAAAAACCTTATTGTAAGTTTCACCAAACAACTAGTCATTCGACTAACAATTGCGTTCATTTCAGGGATTTAATACAAGAAGCCATCATGGAAGGGTGATTAAAGTTCGATGATGGTAAAAAAGAGATGAAAGTATATTCTGATCCTTTCGATTCTGAAGCCAGTTTTGATGAGCCATATTTGGGGGTGAATATGGTTGGAATGTCTTATGACTTCGATGTGACTTTGGGGGACTTCGAATCGAATGTCCGTGCTGTCTATCCCGGTGTAGGGGATAGTTTGTTGGAGTTTTTGATGCAGCAAAAACTCAAGAATCGGGACGTATCTCTATGTCCCCGATGCAATGTAGTATTCGATGCTGAGGTTGCAAAAAATTTTGAAAAAGAAAAAAAATGAAGAAAGAACTGGCTCATCGAGAGGAGCAGGCTTGTCAAAAGCATCCTATTCGACGGGTAGAGGGGCAAAGTTCTGGTGACCCTCAGAAAAGTACTACTGCGCCTATAAGCCGCTCTCAGGCTCTAAGTGTACAATAGATTCGAAATTGTTAAGAATTCCAGAACAGAGATGTTCATTACAGACGTAACCCACAATGGGGGCATAGGGGTTCTCCTCGAGGGAGTTATCCCTATTTCCGTGGCTGAGTCAGGGGGTACTCACGAGGCAGAGGTCGAAGAGGAAAACAGGCACTTAAGGTATCTCCTATTGATAATGGCAAGGGGGCAACACCATCTGTACATTCTCGAATAGTCTTTTCGACTGATGGAGAGACATATTCGAAAGGAGTTCCGTCTCCCGTGAAATTGGATAAGGGCAAAGCAGTGGTTAGCATTCCAGTCGCTGATAAAGACAAGGATGCTGATTTGGATGAAGAATACTTTGAAGAAGGAGACGAGAAAATGGTTGGTACCATTTCGATTATCTCAACTAAATACCTGGGCGAATATGAAGGTAATCCTGTGGAAGATTATGATGTGGATGATGAGGAAGCTTTCTCGTTTATCCGATATGAGGATGAACCAGGTTATTTTCAAAGGCCTTCTAAGAAACAAAAATTCCATCTGCGCCCACTTCATATTACTGCAACTATGAGTGGGATTAAAGTAAACAAAGTTCTGATAGATGGAGGGGCCGTTATAAGCTTATTGCCTGAAAGTATGTTGATAAGGGTAGGCAAGCATCCTGATGATTTGATCCCAACCAATATTTCGGTGACAGACTTTAGTGGTGCATCAACCCCTGCTAAAGGGTTAGTTACTCTGGGGGTAAAGGTTGGATCTTTTGATTGAAACACTGTCTTTGTGGTGGTGTCTTCGAAGGCAAGTTATATTGCCTTGTTGGGTCGTGATTGGATTCATGGAGTTGGGCATGTACCATCTACTATGCATCAGAGCGACTTTCTTTGGACAGATGATGAAAAACATGAAGTAGTCAAGACTGATTCGAATTTATATGTCGAACAATTGCATGTCAATTTCAAGGTATATAGTTCAAAACTAAACCTTTGAATGTTGATAGGGTACTTAATTCTTACAATTGTGAAGGGTGCTACCTGACTTCAGAGGGTCTAAATGTGAAGCTTCGTTACCTACATCTTAGCATCCCTCCAACTGGGTGGAATTGTTCAACATAAGAGGTGATTCGAGGATGCTCTTCGATGGCAAGTGAACAAGACGTCTCAGATTATTTGGTAACTTTAAATAAATATCTAAGTAATTTCTTTTCAGTAGAAAATAAAGGTGATTCTCCTGATAAAGTTGAATCATTTAGTAATATAATTTCTTCTTCTTCTAATACTAAAGATTCGATCTCGTCGATCGAATTTAGTCATGGTTTAAGCTCTTCTTATTTACATAATTCTAATGATATTGTTAGTCAAACTGCTGTTGAAATAGCAGAAGTTCATTGTATTGGAAATGCAGTCGTTGTTAATCCAGCAAATAATCCAGTTCGTGTTAATCCTAACGAATCAGTTGATATATCTTTTGATTGCATCTATGATTTAGAACCTTTGGGTTTTGAAAAATATTCAGTAAAAGATGATGAACATGCAAAAGGTTTCGAATCACAAGATCCCTTAGAAGAAATTAATTTGGGATCTGTTGATGATGTTCGAATTACTTACATATGTAAAGATCTTGTAAATCCATTTCGAACTGAGTTATACCATCTTTTACTTGAGTTTAAAGATTGTTTTGCTTGGGATTATCATGAGATGCCTGGTCTCGATCGTTCTCTTGTGGAACATCGATTAGCGTTAAAACCAGGCGCTCAACCGGTAAAGCAAACACCTCAACAATTTGCTCTTGAAATTAATCAAAAGATAAAAAAGATATTGAACGCTTGATTAAAGTAAAATTTATTTGAACCACACGTTATGTTGAATGGGTTTCGAATATTGTTCCTGTGATGAAGAAAAATGAAAAATTAAGAGTGTGCATTGATTTTTGAGATTTGAATAATGCCACTCCGAAAGATGAGTATTTTATGCCTATAGCAGATATGTTAATTGACTCTGCTGCAGGGAATGAAATTCTGAATTTTATGGACGGTTATTCAGGATATAATCAGATCTTCATTGCTAAAGATGATGTGTCCAAAACTGCTTTTCGATGCCCTGGGACGTTGGACACTTATGAGTGGGTAGTTATGCCAGTCGGTTTGAAAAATACTGGTGCAATATACCAACGTGCTATGAATACCATTTTCCATGAGTACATTGGAAAATTTATGGAGGTATATATTGACGATGTAATGGTTAAGTCGAATTCGGCAACTCAACATATCGATCATTTGAGGAGAGCATTTATTACTATACGGAAGAAAGGATTAAAAATGAATCCTTTAAAATGTGTGTTTGGTGTGTCAGCGGGGAATTTCTTAAGATTTATTGTCCAGAAAAAAAGGATTGCTATCGATAAGAAAGGCCGATGCAATCCTAGCATTATCCCCTCCTAAGTCGAAAAAAGAAGTACAATCTTTTCTTGAAAAGGTTAATTATCTTCGAAGGTTCATATCAAATCTTTCAGGTCGAACTCGAATATTTGCACCTTTAGTAAAATTAAAAAATGAATAACAGTTTGAATAGACGGGAGAACATCAAGAAGCTTTCGAGTCAATTAAAGCTTATTTGTCCAAAGCACCAATAATGACGAATGTTTGCCCTCATGAACCTTTTAAATTGTATATTTCTCCATCTGTGAACACGATTGGGTGTATGTTAGCTTAGGATGATGAGAATGGCCATGAACGAGTCGTTTACTACCTTAGTCAAGTTTTAACTGATATCGAGACAAGGTATTAACCTATTGAAAAATTGTGCTTGTTTTTGTATTACACTTGCACAAAGTTAAAGTTCTATATGGTTGCCAAACCTGTGAAAATCATCGCTCAAACTGACCTCGTTAAATATATGTTGACTTCTCCAATATTGCAAGATCGACTAGGAAAATGGATGTTGGCATTAACAGAATTCGATTTGCAATATATTCCAGCCAAGGTTGTAAAAGGACAGGTCATTGCAGATTTTCTAGTTGACCATTTGAATAATCTGAATGACCAGGGGGCAAATATGATTGACGTCCATGTCGATTATTGGAAGTTATATTTTGATGGTTCGAAGCATAAAGATGGTGCAGGAGTGTGAATTTTAATTATCTCACCAAAAGGAATTCCATCAAAATTTTTGTTTGAGTTAAAATATTCTTGCTCGAATAATGTGGCTGAGTACGAATCTTTAATTTTGGGCCTTGAAATTTTGATCAAAAAATGGGCTTTAGAAGTTTAAATCCTTGGGAATTCTCAGTTAGTTTTGAAACAATTATCGAAGGAGTTCAAATGTAACAATGAGAAGTTACAAAAGTATTTAGCAATAGCATGGGAATTGTTAACTTCCTTTTGAAAGGTTTCATTAGTCCATATTCCGAGAATTCAGAATGAAATTGCCAATGAGTTGGCTCAGATTGCTTCGAGATATAAAATAGGCCCAGAAACACTAAGAAATTTGGCAAAGATTTGCCAAAATTAGTGCCAGTAGATGAAAGAGAAGCGTTGTGTTTGGATGAATGGGAAGATGATGATTGAAGAAAACCTATTGCCAAATATTTAAAGAATCCCAATGTTCGAGTTGATAGAAAAATAAAGTTGAGAGCAATGAATTTTGTATTGATGGCTGATGAATTGTATAAGAAAGGAATCGATGGAAGCCTTTCGAGATGTTTAAGTCAAGCCGATAAAGATATTGCTTTAGGGGAAGTCCATAGAGGTATATGTGGTGCCCATCAAGCTGGGATAAAAATGAAATGGGTTTTATGTCGAAATCATGTTTATTAGCCTTCGATGGTTAAAGATTGCATCGATTATGCAAAAGCATGTCAAGAGTGTCAATGCCATGGAGTGGTGCCACAGATCCAAGCATCTGAGTTGCATTAGATTATTAAACCATGGCCATTTTGAGGTTGGGCTTTAGACCTAATTGGGTCAATACATCCTCCTTCGTCGAAGAATCATAAATTTATCTTTGTGGCCATAGATTATTTCACAAAGTGGGTCGAAGCTGTTCCTCTGATAGAGGATGGGCAAAATGAAGTAATCAATTTTATTGAGGAATATATAATCCATTGATTTGGAATTCCTCAAATGCTAAGTACCAATCAAGGGACTATGTTCACTGGTCAGCGAATTAAGAATTTTGCAGTTTCGAGAAATATTAACATGGTTACTTCAATCCCTTATTATGCACAAGCCAATGGGCAAGTCGAAGCGGCAAAAATTTTTTTAATTAGTTTGATTAAAAAACATATTGGAAGTAGACCTCGAACTTGGAATGAGACTTTGAGTGAGGTATTGTAGGTTTATCAAAACTCACCAAGGGGATCAACAGGTACTTCTCCTTATAAATTAGTATATGGGCATGATGTAGTTTTGCCCTTAAAAATTAATCTCAATACGTTGAGGATTTTGAGACAAGATGATTTGCCAGTTGATGATTATTGAAATGCAATGCATGACGAATTAAATGATTTAGACTTAGAGCATGTTTTGGCTCTTGAGAATATGATTCGACAAAAGGAAAATGTTGCTCGAAGTTATAATCGTCGAATAAAAGAAAAATGTTTCAATATAGGTGAGCTGGTCCTGAAAGTTGTATTACCAATGGAAAAGAAGTCAAGATTCCTCGAAAAATGGTCCCATACTTGGGAAGGACCTTTTCAAATAATTGAGTTATACTCTGGAAATGCATATCGAATTAAAGATATTGATTCGGGGAATGTGATTAATTCGATAAATGAAAAATACTTGAAATAGTATCGATGTATGACAAATCAAGATTAATGATATAAATAGGTCAGAATGCAAAAGAGTCATTACATATATTAATATTCTAAGGTGGAGAAACATAAGGTACCATAAGCTTTGCTAAGTCCGAATACAGATAAACTCTTTCACTGTCCAAGGCTGAGAGTGCTTCAGTTTGCTCATACTCTTCATTCTGGGCCTTGTCGAGCTATTTTTCACACTCCTCTCGTTTGGCAACTTTGGCTTCAATAGTACAGATTTTCTTGAAGAGTTTCTGTTGTTTATTCTGGGTTGTAGCCAAGGGTATTGCCATGTTAGCTTTCCTTTTTCGAATCTTGGCTAGCTTTTCATTGATTCGGGCCAATTCTGCTTCAAGTTCTTCTTCTTCTTTATCATAATGAGCTCAAGCAACGAAGGCCTGAGAAATTCTTAAATCAAACTCTTTACAAGAAACTTTTATTGGTTGAAGAGCCATGCTATATCCGTCTGATTCAGTTTTGATCTTAGCCACTCTTTTCTTAACTTCTTCTAATTTGTCCTGGACAGTGATGCAGTCGTTGGAGACCCTTATGAATTTCTTGACTATAACAGAAAATTGGGCTGGAACTTGTAGCTCGAGGGAAGAACTTAGAATATCTGAAAGAAGTATATTCAAGTCCGAATCATTGGTCCATTCAGAAGGTGAATGTGACAGAAGTCTGAGAAGAATGACTTAGTTTAGGAAAGTAACTAATCCAACTAAATCGATATCAGTAGGCTGGAAAGTCATACCAGGAATTTCAGAAGGTGGTTCTGGACCATGAGGAGTTGAAGGCTCATTATGTCTGTGTGGGCTGGGAGACTTCTGTGCTAAAGGAACAGTTTCTGGAACGCGAGAGGGTGAATCGGAGTTAGGGGCATCCAGAGATCCATTAAGGATCTCGACTTGAGTTGGAGAAGGAGGATGATCAATATCTTGGGTTAGTGATGGTAAAGGTTGTTCTTCTGTCAAATTGACCACTTATGTTTCAGTTAAATTTGGTGGAATCACTTGAATATGTTCAGCAGACACAACGGTTTGAGCTGGTGAGTGGGATTCCTGTTGCTTTGATTCTGGTTGATTTTGTTGTGTTGATTGACTAGGAACAAAAGAAGAAGATGTTGACTGAGCAATGGTTTCAGTCTGAAACAAGATATATATAATAGGTTAAATTTGTTTTGATCGGTTTGTCATATTTGAAAATCAATTTAAAGTTACCAAAATGGGTCTTATTTTTCGAATTAGTTGAGAAGCTGGTTCAGTTTCTTCATCATCATCATCTGAGTCTGAAGAAGCAGTGAGGAGATTTTGAATTGGTAGTTCACTTTCCTCCAAAGAGCTCTCGCTCGATGATTGAACCTGGTACTGAAGAAGGAATCGAAGGTAAGACAAGTCCAAGTGAATACAATTGAGAAAGGTTTTGAAGAATTTGATCGAAAAATTACCTTTCTAGAAGTTCTTGCAGGAGCTTGTCGATTCTTCTTTGTTGGTGGTTTTGAAGGTGTTGCAGCTTCGGCCTTTCTTTTTGAAGTTCTCCTTGGAGAACCTTCAGCAGTAGGAATGGATCAAATGACTGAATTTTTTTATCTCCTCGAAGGTGCGACCGTATTTGGAAAAATATGTGGTCCACCAATTGAAGAAATATTTGGTGACGAATGAGCTACGCTCATAAAAAGGGTGATTGTAGCCCATTTTTTGTTTTTTATTTGAGGAAAGATAGATATTGAGCGCTTCTTTCGAGACTAGCTCGATATGACAGAAAGGTTTGCTGTTTCGAGGGAGTGGAGTCGGAATAGCTTGGGAGAAGCCCGATTGCCTGGCAGTATAGTAAGGAGCATAAAGAGTTGTCTTGAAACGTTCCTTCTTGTGTTGAGGCAACCCAATTGGGATTACTTGGACAACCAACAAATTTGCTCAATTTCTATTGGCAAGTTCGTCCTCCTGATCATCATTAGGGAAGAGAAGGCGTTCGAGCCATAAGGGACCACAATTTCAACGCAGAAAAGGAGTGAAATTCAGGTCATTGTTGTTGAAGTCCTTGCAGGAGTAAAAAAGAGAGAAGACAACCTAGAAGCGGTCTTCATTCGTTTGGGTGTCAGGAAAGTTTGGGTGAAAAGTGGTTAATCGAAATCCTTTGATGTGCTGCTTCCCAGTTGAACTGTCTCCATCCTTTTGCATAAATTTCTTGAAGACAGCATTTGGCCAGAGCTGGAGAAGCTAGAGGGGACCCCCTGTGCTGATTGAAGAATGGTTTCGGAGGCAATTGACAAAATGCCCAAGCTCTTTGAATAAAATCCCCAATATTAACTTGGCCAAATTGAAGTTATTTCCTTCGTGTAGAAGGGCAGCGAGAGGAAGAAAAATCTTTTGCATCTGAACACTTCGAGAGCAGAAAATAATGGCATTTAGCCAATAAAATAGAAAGGCAACGTGTTCATCATCTGTCACAGGGTCATTCTCCGAACCCATATGATGAGCAATGAACTCATTGTATGAAGTCATGAAGGCTATCCTATACCCCCGATTCGGTTGCATGTCAGAAGTGAATTCGGGGGAGCTTATTGGGAGTCCAGTAATAGCAGCCACATCAAGAAGTGATAGACCAATCATTCCACAAGGGAAATGAAAATTATTTGTGGTCCTATTTCAGAAATTTACTACGGTCCCAATCATCCAGGGATGTGTTGAAGGCTCAAAATGGGAAAGTCGTAGGAAGTCATAGATACCAAGAGCTCTCCAGGAATTACCCTTCTCCGATTCCAGACGCCCATGCCAAGCCTTAAAATAAGCCCCTCGTGGAGTAATTTTAGGGTTGTTCCGGAAAGGTTTTTGGGTATTGGTGAAGAAGGAAATGGCTAGGTTCTGATTAATAAGTAAGTCTTCCCCTTGGGCATTAGGGAAGTAGTGGAGACGTTTGTTTGCCCGCTCCAAGTCTTGGATAGGACCAACGAAACAGTGAGTTTCGTCACCAACATAGAAGGGAATAAGAATCCTGGGGTCATCGACTTGAGGTTGAGGGTCCCCAATAATCTCATCATTAATCTGGTTGAGTATTTGTAAGATTGGAGGAGCTTGGTCATCATGAGCCATAGGGCATTTGCCCTTGTCTTGAGTAGCAACTTGAGTAGAATAAGTAGCCATTGATGAGCAAAAGAAAGAACAAGAAGGAAAAAATTACAGTTGCAAAGGAAAAGAGAATATAGAACTTCAGAGAGTGAAGATGCGAGAAGGAAAGAACAATGGTAAGAAGTTCTAATTTAAAGAGGATTTATCTCTTAACCATTGTTACAGAGGAGAATTCAAAAAGAAAGAGGTAATATCGCGAAGAAGGTGAAGTGGTGAAATAGAGAGATTGTAGATCGTGAGAGACGTGTCAAACGGGTAAAAAATTAATGGGGGAAGTGAATGGCATTGATGGCTAATCAAGGTAATTCCCGTTAGTTCTTGTTAATGATTAAATCAGGATTAAGTGTTTTGTCTTCCAAGAGATGATTTCGAAAACGAACACATTAATCTTAGGGGACAATTTGTTAGTAAAAAATAACTAAATTCGAAAAAAGAGGTGATTCGAAGTATTAAGTAAGCCTTTGGAGCAGAAGTTGGTGTCGAAAGAAACGTATTTGGGGATGTCAAGCAAGAGCTCAATTAGCACAGTAAATCGAGTAGTTGCCAGAATAAAGGAAAATCAAAGATTTTCAAAATCGAAGGTTATCCAGCAACCGTCATACGATCAGGCAAAAGAGCGAGAACGGTTACCTATATTTTCGCACATGTGGGGGTGTCACTTCAAAATTTATCAGTTGAGGAAATGGCTATAAATACTAGAAGACTCGAAGATACAAGGGTTAGAACTTTGCCTCAAAAAACACTCAAGCACACTCATATCCCAACAACTTTCTGAGTCTGCGTTCGAGTTTTATTTCTGTAGGGTTCCTTCCACTTGTTTTAACTTTCCATTTTCAATTTCTGCAAACTTTACTTTTCTTGCAAATTTATCTTTCCAACAACATTTAATTTCCTTGTTCAATTTATAATTTTCAATACTTTTATTTTCGAAGTTCAAAGTCCTTTAATCTAACCTAAGGCATTTTATTGCTTTATTTAAATTCAATACAAACCATTTCGATTTCAGTCAATTTTATTTTTAAAATCTTTATCTTTCAATCCTTTAGTCTTTTTCTTTAATTCTTGTCTAATTTGAGGAACTTCGATGCACTTCTAGAAAACTGGTACTCGCAAAAAAGAGGAGTAGGTTTCGCTCCCAGATCATTAGAATCGAACCACCATCGATTTGCTAAAAATCACAAAACAAATA
>NC_029791.2:117284491-117286496 GCF_000816755.2 Arachis ipaensis
ATATACATATTTTTTAATTTTTATTTTGTCTTAATAAAAAAATAAAAATAATTTTTGTATATATTTAAATAATAAATTTAAATATTGATGGTTATCAGTGGCTAAGAGAAGGGGGATTGAATCTTAGCCCCTTTTTTTGCTTGATAATACTTGCTGGACTTTGAAACCACTTCTGGAAACTTTCTATCTTTTTATCTCGTAACTAGTCACAAAACTTTTTCTTTTGTCTCGTTCCTAGCCACGAGACTTTTCTTTTTGTCTCGTCAGTCAGCACAAGATATTTTCAGTTTTATCTTCTGGTAGCAGAAACAGAAATGGAGTAGAAGAAAGAGAGAATTACACCGAGATATACCCTGGTTCAGCTGCTAAGTGCAAGGCAGCCTATATCCAGTCTCCATCACAATAATGATGGAATTTCACTATAATCATCCTTGATTACAAACACCAATTCTCCCTAGGAACTACCCTTCCTATCTGGGACAAGTTCAGAATCTAAACCTAAACTGAACTTGACTTGGTCACAGCCAAGCTTTCAACTGTAAAGTATTAACCCAACTTACAAGGGGATTTCCACAGAATCATGAAACACAACAAAGATGTACAAAGGAACTCCAAGGACATCTATGACTTTTTCTTTTAATTTTGTACTCTACTTTTTTTCGCTCTATGACTTTTTCATACAAACCTCATTGTTTGTCTTTTTTCATGAGACTCAAGACATGACAAAATTAAACAGAAAATTTACAAAATAAGAACTTTGAAGGATAAGACATCTGTTAGCTTGGGGAGCTATAGAAACTCTGTGCTCACTCTTTTCGTTTCCTTAAATCAACCCTAACTGTTCACCCATACTTATAGGGAGAAGCCTCCAAGGTTGAAACCAAACAAACCAAGCCAATCTTCTTCTTCTTCAAGTCATACCTGGTTCGGCCAGAGAGAGAGAAGAGATAACTCATGCAAAACCCAACATGCAATTACCTCTAGTCCTTCCTTGGTCACCACTCTTCATCAATCTGAGCCCTTCATCTCTTCCTTGCTCTCCAAGATGAACTTCTGGCCCTTGATGCTTCATGATGATGATAGCTTCATCTGCTCCAAACTCTGCCTCTTCCATCACGTAACCACTCTAGCTACTTCCTGTGATAGTTGATCAGAATCAGAGACAAGCCATCCTCCAAAGATCTTCTCCTAGCTGGCCGAAATCTTCTTCTTGTTTTTGGGTATGAGGAGCCCGAGATTACCTCACCAAATCTTACCATTCTTGGTAAAAATCTCAGCCACTACATACTTTTAGTTTGCTTTTTCTTACCATCATTGTGATGGTCTTGTTGCTTGCTCCATCTTCTTTTCGGTGGCTAAGTGTAGCTTCCATGATTGCTGGGTAATGACCGAAAGAGATGAAGAAAGTTGAGAGAGAAGAAAGAGAAATTTGAACATTAACTAATGAATTTTGATAAAGCAAATTAAATGTCCACTTCCCTTTCACTGAGCAACGTGTAACTTAATGATGTCCATCAAATCAATGACCAACTCTCTCTCATGTTTCCAATGCATGTATTAACTTCACTTTAATGAAATTTGAGTTTCATTAGAAATGCATTCCGTTGAAAGCTAGAAGCAATGCATTTGCTTTCTCTCAAACTTGGTTTCGGACCAAGTATTGGATTATGTAGCAACAATTATTAACTTGGGCTTGTAGTAATAATAGTTCAATTTGGCCCAAGTAAAGTAACCATAAATTCAGCCAAGTGGATCAAACGATTTTTTTTATATCAATGCTGAATGTTAACTTTATTTGGGCTTATGATAATTTTTGAATTCTGGCCCAAATAATCACAAATTGCTTCAGCCGCATGATATAGGAAACATTAAACAAGGCTGAATGGTTTTAAGCATGTTGGGCTGGCAATAATTCTTTTTCTGTTCAGCCCAATAAGAAAACCTGTATCACAAAATTATTAATTAACATATGTTAAATGAAAGTCAAATTAATAATTTTATAATT
>NC_029791.2:117286533-117316037 GCF_000816755.2 Arachis ipaensis
AAATTTTAATTTTTATGTGTTTGTGTATCTGGTACAATATTTAATGTCTGTATCTGTGTCAGAATCTATGCATGATAGATAAAAAATATTTTAATCTCATTTTAAAGAACTTGTATTGCAGTTTAATTTGTAAGTGAACCAAAAAAAATACAAAAGAAAAAATTCGACTGGTCGATTCAACTAAAAAATAAGTGAATTGTACTCTAAACATATTCGATTTAACATTTCTGATTGTTTAAGCATGGAAACCGACGATGTGAACCGGCAAAACCCCGATCAACCCGTGCGCTGATAGTGACAGTGTGTAGGTTTGTGCCTATTTAAAAAGTTTGATTTTTAGATTTTTTTTTATTTTTTAAAAGTAATTTTAGTCATTCACAATAAAAACTGCAAAACAAATCGACAACACTCAATTCATATAATAACAAATAAAATAAATAATATTAAAAAAATTTCTTATTCAAAATATCATTTATATTGTTAATTTAAAATAAAGTTCTTATGTTACTAACATCTCTTTAAAAAAATTATAGGAGCCAACACAAATGCCTAATATTATCATATGAAGATCATATTCCAATTAAGATATTACGGAGAAAAAAATATAAAAAAATCTAAGACATCCTCAAATAAATATTTACATACAAAGGTGAAATAAAAATGATATTATAATACTCATACAAGTCAATAGTTTAAAAAGACTCTATTTCCACAAGAATATATAAGTGGAAGAACAAATAAAGAATTTTAATAGAAAGCAAAAACAACAAAAGTGAACAAACACGGCACTATATAAAAAAACTAAGTTTATCAAAAAATAAAAAAAAAACAAATAAAATATAATTTTGTACAATTTTAATATTAAATACTTATATTTAAAAAAAAATAAATAATATTTTACTTCATATTCTATTTTACTTGAATAACTATATTTATTATATACAAATTGCAGAATTAACTCTTGGTACAATATCTTTTACAATAAATTTTTTAAGTTTAATTTTAATTTACATATTATCTAATCAATAATTCATAATAATACATTTTTAAATTTATACTATATATTATAATTTAATTTATCTCACGCGATGATCTTATTGTAATTAGAGTAGTGCTGAAATGAATATTATCCTAATAACACTGAATCGACTAGTTAATTAATGTTGGCATTTTTTAATTGTGGTCTATATAATTTCGAAGTTGGTTCATGTGATTTAATTGACATTTTTTAATATTGATTTGATTAACTCTTATGAACTAAGTTCGAACCAGTGTTGTAAAAACCAGACCGGATTGGTCGGTTCGATTGAAAAATCGGTGAATCGGATTTTAAACTGGTCCGATCCGCTAATTAGACCGCACAAGGATGAGAATCGGTGTGAACCGGTCAAACTCGTAATAAACAGGTGAAAACCGGTCAAACTCGGTAAATCGGTCCAACCGAATCGCTGGTAATTAAAATTTTGCAAAATGAGTGAAGTGGGGTTCGAACCCTTGTCCTCAATTAAAAAGGAGCATGTCACAACCACCAGGCTATCACAATTCTAATTATCATGTTTACAAATTAATATATATATATAGATATCTTTTATCGATAGAGTAAAATTAATAAAATACTTATTATTTCTGTTTCATATTATTTTAGAATAGTTGAATATTCTTAAAATGTTAGTAAAAATATGTATTTTAAATTTTAACTTTAAATTTTTTATTATTTATTATTTTTTATTTACATAGGACCGGATTAATCGGTTCAACCAGTGATCCACCGATTGAACCAATAATCCAATAATCCAATAATTTGACCAGTTCAATCATCGGTTCGGTTCTGACAACTATAGTTCGAAGAGTATATTTATCACAATTAAATGATGTAGCTGCCAAGTAGTTATTAAATATTTAAAAAAGTGACATTTAATTGTTCAGATCAATATTACACTAACAGTGAATGTGACACAAAAGTTTGACTAAGGACTAATAAACAATTATTAATCGTCATTATACATTTACTTATTCAATCAATTTTAAGAACTAATAAGATGAGCATTGCCCCAAACTGATATAATTTGTCCGGAAAAATACGAGAGACAAATATAGTCAATTTACCGGTCCAAGTCTTCTCACTAGGTTCAACATTCAACATTCTTATTTGTTATCAAGTTAGTTTTCTAACGTATTAGATCGGGTGGAAAACATAGAGAATAAGAATGAGCCATGTCCATATATTATGTAGATCATAGTTTTAATTTTGCTATATATGGACTAACAACGATTCCTCACTAGATTCCACTTTTCAATTTGAGGTAATTTTCCTATATACGCGATGATCTTATTCTAATTAGACTAGTGCGTGTTAAAGGAGTTCTAATTTATTTTTTAAAAATATCTATGAAAAAATATATATTTTTCGCAAACTCGCAATTGAGATCGACTGCAATTACGGAGGACTTTTCACAAGTGAATTGATAGATATTTTTAGAAGTAATATGCTATTAGTTTTTCATAAATATTTAGCTGAACACATTAGTTTTTAATAAATTTTAATTGCTAAATGGTAAACTTTTAGATAAAATAGTATGATTTGGTTAATAAAAAAAATGATATTTTAGTGATATTATTTGAATATATTTTAACAAATTTAAAAATAATATTTCCCCATTCTTATTTTTCATTAATTTATAGACATATTTTATCATAAAATATAAAAATACTAATACATAATAAGCATTTTATTTTCAGTCAGTACCTTAAGATTTATTACAGAGTTTAGTCATTTTTTTAAAAAACCTTATTTTGTATCTATTAATTGTGGAGAGACTTCAATATATATAAAATTGTTCTCAGACGTTATATTGTATTTTCGGTAAATAAATTAAGTCAATTTATGTTAAGTCCATGTCAAATTAAGATATTTAATTAGTACTGTATCAGTTAAACTTCAATTCTTTAAATTTGCTGATTTGAAATTTACTGTATTTTTAAATAGGCTTGCTATATATATAAGTCTTTTTGGTATATGAGTTTATACAAATTAGTTCAAATTCAACAAAAACAACCTTCAGTTTAGATTGTATGTAAACACGCGTTTTTTCAAGTCTTGAATAGCGCAAACGGTTCTTTTCCCTCAATCAAAATTGCAATGCTCAAAATTCAAACAACAATCAAAATCTCTCAAAATCGTCGTCACGAAAAGTGAAAGAATCTTCAAAGCTGAATTCGAAAAGAATTATGAGAAAATGAAATAAGAAGATGAAGAAGCAGCTGCAGAAGATGAGGAGAAGAAAGAGAAAGAAAAGAGAAAGAGTTTTAAATTATGCAAAATTTATCACCACCGAAAATTCTTAAACAATACACATAAATGTCTTAAACAATCCACCAAAATTTGTTGTAACTACAAAAAAAATGTTTCCTTTAATGCTGCATTTTTCTTCTTCTTTTTTTTTCTTATTTCTTTCTTTTTTTAGTTGAATAAATGTAAGTTCATCTTTTTTCTAAGTAATTTTGCAACATTATTATTTCTTCTTCTTCTTTGTTTGATTTTTTTTTTTATTTTTATTCTTGTTAACAGAGTAAAACAAGAAGAAACTTGCGAAGGTAAAAGAAGAAGAAAAAGAAGAAGATGGTGATGATGATGAAAAAAAGAAGAAGAAGAAGCATAAGAAGATGAGGAGGAGGAAGAGGAAGAGTTTTGAATTATGCAGAATTTATCAATACAAATTCATCGAAAATTCTTAAACAATACGCATAAATGTCTTAAACAAGCCACAGAAATATGCTGCAACTACACAAAAATATTTCCTTTAATGCTGAATTCTTCTTTCTTCTTCTTTTTTTTTTCTTATTTCTTTCTTTCTTTTAGTTGAATAAATGACCAAATAATTTTGCAACATGTGTTTCTTCTTCTTCTTTGTTTGATTTTTTTGTTTTTATTCTTGTTAGGAGAGTAAAACAAAAAGAAACTTGAGAAAGTAAAACAAGAAAAAAATGAATAAGAAGAAGAAGAAGAAGATAGTGATGATGATGAAAAAAAGAAGCAGCAGAAGATGAGGAAAGAGGAAGAGTTTTGAATTATGCAGAACTTATCAGTACAAATCCACCAAAAATTTGCTGCAAATATACAAAAATATTTTTTTATGTAGAATTTCTACATTACATTCAATTCAAACCATCAACGATGAACAATAATTTTCACAAACAAAACAACGTTATTCACCTACCGAATCATAAACTACTAATAAAAATATTAACTATAATTGAACCATACCTCAGCCACTTGATTGGATTTAAAACAATAATCCACTTCACTCTAGTTCAATTGACAATCTGAACTTGAATCATTCATTATCTTCAACAATGAGATAACTGTTCAAAATTGATTTTAGAGCTTGATTTCAAAAACTTAGAGAACGAAGGAAATCGCGAAAAACGCAGAAAGAGAATGTAGAGAACGAATGAAGAGAAACGCAGAGATGGAAGAGAACGTAGATCAAAAAACGCTGAGAAAATTTGAAAAAGGAAATGAAATCCTTTCGAAAAAGGCAGTTATATATTCGCGTGTTGATTGAAAAGTTGGTTAGATAGTGGCACGTAGGGGTGTACATGGCCCGGTCCGACCCGAAGACCCGGCCCGGACCTGAAGGATTTTGGGCCATGATGGGCCGGACCCGAAGTGACCCGGGAAAAAGAAATGAAACTAGAGAGAGGGATGAAACCGGGACCGGGCCATAGCTCGGGTCACCCAGACCCAGCCCGGTATAGAATCATAATTCACATTTCAGATTTCACAATAAACTAGGGCACTTTCATACAGCCACGAGTCCACTGTCCATGACCTCACAACCCCTCTTCCACGTAGTCACGCACCCTGCCACAGTCCTGTCTTAGCCCTTCCCCTTAGGCCCTCACAGCGCCACCGCCAACCTTCCCATCGCAGCCCTCTTTGTGCCTCTCACCAACCGTTGCATTCTTTCCTCTCAGCCCTCTCTCTGTCTCTCACCAGCCACCATGACAGCGCCCATCACCTCTCCCCAGCCTCGAAGTCACGACAGTGGTGCACTGCTTTTCACCTCCCGGTGACGACGTCCCTCGACGACTGCAAATGACGACAGAGCTTCTCTGACCATCAAGACCTAAAAGACGATGACAATTGCTTCTGCTGCTAGTCTCCTTTTTCTTCTCTTCTCTAATCCCTGCTCAAGCTAAGGTAAATAATTAATGCTTTGAATTTCTAATTAAGAATTTGATTATTAGAATTTCTTATTAGGGTTTTGATTATTGGAATTTCTGATTAGAGTTTTGATTATTGAAATTTCTGATTAAGGATTTTGATTATTAAAACGTCTGATTAGGAATTTGATTATTAGAATTTCTTATTAGGAATTTTGATTATTGTTCTAATTAAGTGTTTATTATTATTCTTTTTTCAGTTTTTGATTATTTTTCTGATTAGGTGTTTATTATTCAAATCAGAATTTTGATTATTATTCTGACTCTTGATTATTGAAACTTCTGATTAGGTGTAACTTTGTGTTCTTCCTGTTTAAGTATTTTGTTCTAATTATTGCCAAACTTTTGATGTATTGCTGATTATTGTTGAATTTATTCTTGATGTTGTTTGTTTAAGATATGAACAATAGGAGGAGGATATAATTGTGTTTCTCCACCAATCACCGAAGAGAACAAAATAATAAAAATTGAAGCTGAAAATCTTGCTGCTCCTGCTCTGGCCGTTAATGCCTCCACAACTCCTACTGCACCTAGTGCACCACAAGTAGATGAAGAAAACAAAGATGTAAATAATGAAGATCCAGAAGTTGTTCGTAAGGAGAAAAATCGTATGTTTGGCAGCATTTTACTGAACTTCCATTGACTGAGACAAAGGGACAATACCAGGCTAAATGTATTCATTGCAAAAAAATATAGTTGTTAGCCTAATAAATATGGTAAAAATTCTCTAAACAAGCACTTGAAGAGTGCTCATAAGTGGATATTTACTAAAGTGGGGAAGCAGGACACACTTCATGGTTATATGCCTAAAATTGATGAAGAATGGAAACTATGCAAAGCCTAGAAGATTGTAAAAAGTTTGTAGCTGAGTTTGTTGTACTTGATGAAATGCCGTTTAAAGTTGTTGAGGGAATTGGTTTCGCAAAATGTTAAATCGATTTGAGCCAAGATTTACGGTACCATCTAGGGTGATGGTCTCAAGAGATTGTTTTCAACTTTATTTAGATGAGAAGAAAAAGCTAAAAAAATGGTTGACAAAGTCATGTGATCGGGTTTGCTTGATAACAGATTGCTGGATATCAAATCAGAATTATAGTTATATGAGCTTGACTGCACATTTCGTTGATGAAGAATGGAAGTTACAAAAGAGAATTATAAATTTCTATCAGATTGATAACCACAAAGGTGATACAGTAGGAAGAGAAATTGATAAATGCTTTAGAGAGTGGGTGGGGAATTGAAAAAGTCTTCACAATCACACTAGATAATGCAAGTTCGAATGATGGGGCTATTACTTACCTTCAAAGGAAATTAGGTGCAAGAGATGGGTTGGTGTGTGGAGGAAAGTATATGCATGTGAGATGCTGTGCTCATGTTCTTAATCTGATAGTGAATGAAGGAATTAAAGAGCAACAAACTTCAATTGAAAGCATTAGAAATGCTGTTAGGTATGTTAGATCCTCTCAACGGACTAAAAAATTTAAAGACTACATTGAGGAGAGAAGTAACTGGGTATGGAAGTATTCACGGAGGCCATGGTTTCGGGGTGATCAATGCCGAGGGTAAAACTATTTTGGATTTTTCCTCAACCTTTGATCTTCTCATCGCAAATACATGTTTTAAAAAGAGAGACGAACATCTTATAACCTATAAGAGTGGCATGACAAGCTCTCAAATTGACTTTTTCTTGTTGAGGAGAGTCGACTGAAAATTTTGCATTAATTGTAAAATTATCCCGGAAGAGAGTTTGACAACACAACATAGGGTACTCGTCATGGATTTTTGCGTTGAGAAAAAGTTGAGGAAAAGACATCATACGAAGAACCCAAGGACGAGGTGGTGGGCGGATGAAAGGTGAGGAACAAAGAAGCTTCTTAAGACGGATAGGAGAAGAGGCAAAGTGGAATGAGAATGGAAGCGCGGAATAGATGTGGAGGGAGATGGCAGAAGTTATTAGAATAACAGCAAAAGAAAGTTTTGGTGAATCTGAAGGAATAGGACCAAAAGACAAGGAGTCCTGGTGGTGGAATGCGAGTGTACAAGAAAAGATAAAGATAAAAAGGGAGTGCTTTAAAGAGTGGTCTTTATGCCACAACGCAGATAATTGGGAAAAATATAAGGCGGCTAAGAAAGAGACAAAAATGACTGTAAGTGAAGCAAGAACAAGAGCATATGAGGGTTTCTACCAGTCTTTGGGCACGAAAGAATGAGAAAAAGGTATATATAGAATCACAAAGAGCCGTGAAAGAAGAACGAGAGATTTGGATCAGGTTAAGTGCATAAAGGATAAGGATGGAAATGTGCTGGCTCAAGAGGAGAAGATTAATGAAAGGTAGAAGAGTTACTTCTACGAGTTATTTAATAAATGACAGAAGACTCTTTTGAGCCTTGGTCGGTTATGCACAAGGGAAGAAGATCAAAACTTTGACTACTATCGAAGGATTCGAAACTTTGAGGTAAAAGAGGCTCTGAAACAGATGAAAAATAGCAGGACAGTAGGACCTGATAATATTCCGATTGAGGTTTGGAAGGGCCTTGGAGAAAAATGCATCAACTGGTTAACCAAACTTTTTAATGAGATTTTAAGGTCAAAGAAGATGCCTAATGAGTGGAGAAAGAGTACCTTGGTACCTATCTACAAGAATAAGGGGGATATACAATGTTGCGAAAACTATAAAGGGATCAAGCTCATGAGTCATACCATGAAGTTATGGGAAAAGGTGATAGAATAGAGGTTGAGAAAAGAGACACAAGTAATAGAGAACCAATTTAGATTTACGCCAGACAGATCTACCACTGAAGCGATATACCTGTTAAGAAGGATGATGGAGAGGTATCGTAGTAATAAAATGGATCTACATATGGTGTTTATTGATTTGGAAAAAGCGTACGATAGGGTGCTAAGGGAGGTCTTATGGAAGGTTTTAGAAAAGAGGAGAGTAAGGATCACATATATTCGTGCAATTAAAGACATGTATGATGGGGCCACAACTAGTGTGAAGACTCAAGGTGGTGTGACAGAGGAATTTCCTATTGGTATATGATTACACCAGGGATTATCCTTTAGTCCATACCTTTTCACATTAGTCTTGGAAGTACTCAGAGCAAATCCAAGAGCCTGTGCCATGGTGCATGCTTTTTGCCGATGATATCATCCTTATGGGAGAGTCAAGGGAAGACCTAAATAAGAAGTTGGACTTATGGAGAGAAGCTCTAGAAGTGTATGGTCTGCGCATAAGCCGTAGCAAGACAGAATATATGGAATGTAAGTTCAGTCTGAGAAGGAAAAACCCGAATATAGAGGTGAAGATTGGAGAAAATATCCTACGAAAAGTTAAAAGTTTTAAGTATCTTAGGTGCATCATACAGGATAATGGAGAGATTGAACAGGATGTAAATCATAGGATCCAAGCAGGTTGGTCAAAATGGTGGAGTGCATCTGATTTTATATGCGACAAAAAAGTGCCTTTAAATATTTGAGCAAATCAAAAGCAAAAGACTGCCACAACATTACCCTTAATTTCTGTCCACCCCTATAAGAAATAACAATGCTTGTAGAGTAAAGAGAGGCACAAAATTTCAAAATAAGATTTTAAAACAAAAGTCACTATCAAAAAGATATTAAGCATTACTCAAGATCATCAAGTTCTATGGTAATATAACTTGACAGCTTCCTGTCCCGTGTGAACTCGACCAAGTTACCTTTAGAGGCAAGCTGACCTATCACATCTACAAAATAAAGGCACCAATCTTTCCATTAACAAAACACTATCTGCTCAAATTTTTCTCCAAAAATGACATTTTTTTCCAAAGCTTCATCCATGTTGAAATCAAATTTTTTTAAAAATAAAAATATAAAAGATTGTTAATAAATAATTAGGGTCTAGAAATCGAAGTTCGTGAAGAAACAAAAAATAAATAGGTTAGTACTTGTTACCAACGATACCTTTAAGGGTACTAATTCTTTAGTTGCTATATATATATGAAATCTGTCTTTAGATGTGTTAAAATAAAACGCATAATAATAGAAAACAAAGCCAATAACAAATTGAAGAAAAATTTTACTAAATAATACAATTTTTTTAGTACTACTATACCTATAATAAAAAATGACGCATCAACCAATTCAAATGACATACATTAAATATAGACATATTATGTAATACAATCAGATTGATAAATTATTTTGCTTAAAAAAAATTATATTTCCTTAATAAAATTTTTAATACATAATTTAAATAAAAATAAGACATTAATTTTTAAAGTATTATTTAATTGTTATAAGACATTATAAGGATAATATATAAAGTTATATAATTTTTTTTAGAGTAATTACCCAAATTAGTCTCCGAAAATTTTAGAATCGGACATTTTAGTCCCCAAGGAAAATTAATACACAGATCAATCCCCAAGGTTTTACTCCGGCAGACAAATCAGTCCCCAGTTCATTTTCCGGTAAACTAATTACCCATATCAGTCCCCAAAGATTTTAAAAACGGACATTTTAGTCCCCAAGAAAAAATAATGTACAAATTAATCCCCAATGTTTCTCTCTGTTAGACATAATAGTCCTCCGTCCAAAAATAAAATAAAATAAAATAATTATTATTATTAATTACACTGTATTTAATATAAATAAGAATTTAATGAATAAATTTATCATTATTTTTGTCCAAAAAATACAAAAAATATAGTACAATATTATTGTGTAATTAATAATAATAATTATTTTATTTGTTTTATTTTTGGACGGAGGACTATTATGTCTAATAGAGAGAAACGTTGGGGATTGATTTGTACATTATTTTTTCTTGGGGACTAAAATGTCCGTTTTTAAAATCTTTGGGGACTCATCTGGGTAATTAGTTTGCCGGAAAATGAACTAGGGACTGATTTGTCTGCCGGAGTAAAACCTTGGGGATTGATCTGTGTATTAATTTTCCTTGGGGACTAAAATGTCCGATTCTAAAATCCTTGGGGACTGATTTGGATAATTACTCTTTTTTTTATTAAACAAAATTTAAATGAAACAATATTTAATTGAGTTAGAAATTATATTATTTCTTAATATAAAATTATAGGAAGGGAATAATTGTTACAGGAAGGGAATAATAAAAAAATTATTTCTTAATATAATTTCTTAATGAAACAAATTTTAAAAATAAGACATGCTCGTCACAATATATTATATTATATTATGTAAAAATTTTCAATCCATTCAAAAGATATAAAGTTAACATTCACGGAAAAAGTCTAACATGAAGCCAAACTCTTTTCTATGAGTAATAATTAATTTCTTACGGGCTAGACCCTATAAGTTTTTGGGGTGTATATTTGGTTAGAAGATAAAAAGAGAAGTAAATTTTACTTAAATAAATTTCACGAAAATTATATGAATCTATAATACTTGAGACTTGAGAGGAATAGCAACAACGATTACTTGAATCCATATCTGTCCATTATATGCTCATAATAAAAAAGACAGTAAATGGTGCAAAACAATATATAGGATTAAAAAATTAGACCTCAAAGAATTAAATAACACATGCATTATAGATTAATCTAACAAAGTACTTACCAACTAAATAACCATCTTCTTTAGACTCTGCATAAATTTTTTTGAACGGAACAAAATTAAACCCATTCAATGGAATTGAAGAATCTTGTACCGGACGCACAATCATGTCCCTCTTGAAGTGGATTCTAAATTCGTGTCTAGTAGGCTTGAACTTGATGGTATTCAAAGCAACTCCAAAATTAGTGACCACGTACACGTTGCCCTAAGCGAGTAGGCCCTCGAAGATAGGAACAAATATGTCTTTAACAGTGCATTGAATTGTATCCCCCTGAATGCATTAATTTTATAGAGTCACAGATAAATGAGGTTAATTACTCAGTCATTACCAAAATAAATCTCAAATGCAAAGAGAATATTTTACCTCTTCATCAAGGACAACCATCTCAATAGGTGCCTTCATCCCAGATTTTGCAAAGTAAGAAACGGTCCAAAGTATAATGATACGTACTTTGAGCTTTCACACTTTATGCGCTGGACCAACATTGATACACTTGATGAGATCATACCTAAAAATCAAGGACCTTATATTTAGTGAAAGATAAAAAAGAATATTGTGAAACAATCCACATGGCACATGAACTCACCTAGCTGCCATTGCTACATGTCACTACAAAATTACTCAAATATTATGAATTTCAGTATAGATAAAGAGAAAGTGTGGCGATCACCTATGCTATACTTATAGAGAGTCACAGCACTGTTCAGCCCCAGTATTAGTAAGGATTGCAAGAATCTTTACGTTTCTATCAAAATCCAACTAAGAAAAAAACGGAAAGTTTTTGGACTATTTAGGATTAAAGAATCTGAATCATATCAATAAAATAATTATCAAAATTAGGATAGAAATTAACGGCCAACATTTATTGTGTTCCATTTACATCGCAAACTGGAGTTTAATTTTGAAAAATCAAAATAAGAAGCAATATATGCTGAAGAGAAAATCACCATATTCACAAGTTTCAAAAAGACATGAAATTATTTTATTCTTGTATGTTGACAAATCATTCTATATCATAGATACTGGCATTTTAAGAGGTACAGAATAAAAAGGTTATGAGAATAAAATTTGATATATAGCACCAGTTTTTTATTTCTTGATCTGATATAATTTCCAAAAGGTTTGTTAACCGTACCTTCAATATGACCAAAGATTGTGTTGATCTCAGCAAGCCATTTGTCTCTTTCACCCTGCATCCGTTCTATAAGCATTCTCCTTTTATGATCCTCAGTCAATTGCTTTCATGTGCTTGACCTTCAGCCTCTGCTATTACTTTAACTATAATAGTAGATAATTCTATCTCAGCACGCTCTCTCTCAGTCTGACGCTGCGGTGGCTGCAGACTCGTGATTTGGGGAGCTGGGGTTCTTCTTTCAATATCAAAATTTCACATCAATTTCAGAGAGAAGAAGCGAGGAGTGTGGGAGTGGGACTGGGTTATGGGTTACGGGCTTAAGTCGTTGGGGATTCAGTTTTTTTTTTTTAAAGTCAAAACGGCACCGTTTGGAGGAGTTATTAACAAACGAGAAATCCTTTAAAAAAATCGGCCAATTCCAACGGTTTATCGATTAACTACAGATTCGACCGATTTTGTAATCAATTTTTTTGTTAGACGATTTACTCATAACATCTTTTAAGCCATTTTTAAATTTTATAAAATTATTTATAATAATTACAAAAAGTGTTTATAATAAAAAATTTTAAAATTTTATAAAAATATAATATTTAAAATTGTTAGTAAAATCTTAGTTGTACTCTGTTTTAATAAATAATAATAATGATATTAGTATTTTTATTAATATTTAAATATCTAATCAAATTAATTAGTTGATATAATTAAATCAGTGCAATATATTGTATTGAATGAATTAAAACAATTAAATCGAAAAATACTCTCCGAAACATGCCACGTCAACTTCATCATTAAATACAGATATCCGATTTTTATATAATAGAATAGAATAGACATTTAACAAAGTGACATTTAATTGTTCAGATCAATATTACACTAACAGTGAATGTGACACAAAAGTTTGACTAAGGACTAATAAACAATTATTAATCGTCATTATACATTTACTTATTCAATCAATTTTAAGAACTAATAAGATGAGCATTGCCCCAAACTGATATAATTTGTCCGGAAAAATACGAGAGACAAATATAGTCAATTTACCGGTCCAAGTCTTCTCACTAGGTTCAACATTCAACATTCAACATTCTAATTTGTTATCTAGTTAGTTTTGTAACGTATTAGATCGGGTGGAAAACATAGGGAATAAGAATGAGCCATGTCCATATATTATGTAGATCATAATTTTAATTTTGCTATATATGGACTAACAACGATTCCTCACTAGATTCCACTTTTCAATTTGAGGTAATTTTGCGACGTGATGATCTTATTCTAATTAGAGTAGTGCGTGTTAAAGGAGTTCTAATTTATTTTTTAAAAATATGTATGAAAAAATATATATTTTTATATTTATTTAAAGTTTTGAAATAATTTATTTTAATAAAACAATGTTTGAAATATTTGATGTGAATTGAATTTTCTTAAATAAAATTAGTGTGAACGACCAAATTATTTAAAAAAAAGTTTAGTGATCAAATTTTGTTTCAAATGTTTTTTTATATTTTAAATATTTATTCAAATGATGCTACAAAAATTCGGATCAAATGAATTAATCATTTGTTAAATATAAAAGTTTTTGTTACTAATAAAAAATATAACATTTATTGATTATTTTTATCGTATTTTTAAATCATTTAACAATTTGAGATATTCTCCACATCAAGCAATTTTGGTATCTAAGTTCATCTAAGTAATTTTAGGTCACACGCTTTTTTCGCTTTCTTCTTTCCTCATGGCTCACACTTCTTCTCTTCTTCTTCTTTTCTCCCCCGCGGTTCTTCTTCTTCTTCCGCGCTTCTTCTTCTTCTCACGCTCGTTTACGCACGGAGCGTCTTCTTCTTCGCCTTTTTCTTCGCGTTCCTCCTCCTCCTCATTCTCCTCCTTCTTTTTCGCGTTCCTTCTTTTTCACGTGTTTTCTCCTTATCGTCATTCTTTTGTTGTTGTTGCTGCGGTATTTTTTTTTGTCTTTTTCTCCTTCTCTCCGTGATGAAGAAGCAGGGTGAGGAGGAAGAATTTTGAATTGTGCAGAACAGAAATGAACCGAACATGTTATTATGGTGAAACAATTGTATAGTACTAAATGAATGGAACATTATCCATTATATAAATTTAAATTCGAACAGCTTTCTGCATAATGAACCGAACACGTACTCATGGTGAAACAATTGTATAGCACTGATTGAACGAAACATAATCTATTATATAAAATCAAATTCAAAACATCTCTGTCTACAATTTAGAGATTATCAATTCAATTCAATTCAGATTCAGAATACATGCATCTATTCAATTCAATTCAATACAATTTAGCAATTGCATTCCATTCAATTCGATTGAAAAAATAATCCATTAGCAAAATGTTGGTGTTGTTGGTGATGACGATAACGAAAGGGGAGAAGAAGAAGAAGAAGTTGTTGGTGATGATGATAACGAAAGAGGAGAAGAAGAAGAAGAAGAGAAAGAGGAGGAGGAAAAGCAGAAGAAGAATCTGCATACAAGGAGGAGGAGATGTATACGTGAATTTGAAAGAAGAAGATGACGACGTATGCGTATATTTGAAAGAAGAAGAGGATAAAGCGCGTGTAATGAAGCTCTTTTAATGAGAATAATTTTTGTTGGTGTTGGACTACTTGAATAAAACTTGGATAAAAAAAATACTTAAATGTATAACATAATTCTAAAAATTTATTTGTCATTCATATTTTTAAAAGTTATTTTTGTAAGTAGTATAAATTTTTAGGTATATTTTGATTCTTTATAAAAATTTTATTTCCATAAAAAAGAACGAGTACTATTTCTATATGAAAAGAATAAAATTTATTATATGAAATCACTATTATTATATTCTCCAATAATTATATAATATTCCCATCATTATAAATTTTGTAACGTATTAAACCGGGTAGAAAGCATAGGAAATAAGAATGAATCATGTCCATAGACTGCGTAGTCATGTTGGTCGCAAACTCGCAATTGAGATCGACTGCAATTACGGAGGACTTTTCACAAGTGAATTGATAGATATTTTTAGAAGTAATATGCTATTAGTTTTTCATAAATATTTAGCTGAACACATTAGTTTTTAATAAATTTTAATTGCTAAATGGTAAACTTTTAGATAAAATAGTATGATTTGGTTAATAAAAAAAATGATATTTTAGTGATATTATTTGAATATATTTTAACAAATTTAAAAATAATATTTCCCCATTCTTATTTTTCATTAATTTATAGACATATTTTATCATAAAATATAAAAATACTAATACATAATAAGCATTTTATTTTCAGTCAGTACCTTAAGATTTACTACAGAGTTTAGTCATTTTTTTAAAAAACCTTATTTTGTATCTATTAATTGTGGAGAGACTTCAAAATATATATATAATTGTTCTCAGACGTTATATTGTATTTTCGGTAAATAAATTTAAGTCAATTTATGTTAAATCCATGTCAAATTAAGATATTTAATTAGTATTGTATCTGTTAAACTTCAATTCTTTAAATTTGCTGATTTAAAATTTATTGTATTTAAAATTTATTGTATTTTTAAACAGACTTGCTATATATATAAGTTTTTTTGTATATAAATTTATACAAATTAGTCCAAATTCAACAAAAACAACCTTCAATTTAGATTGCGTATAAACACACGTTTTTCCAAGTCTTGAATAGCGCAAATGGTTCTTTTTCCTCAATTAAAACCGCAATGCTCAAAATTCAAACAACGATAAAAATCTCTCAAAATTGTCATCACAAAAAGTGAAACAAGTTTCAAAGCTAAATTCAAAAAGAATTATGAGAAAATGAAATAAGAAGATGAAGAAGCAGCAGCAGAAGATGACGAGAAGGAAGAAGAATTTTGAATTATGCAAAATTTATCACTACCGAAAATTCTTAAACAATACACATAAATGTCTTAAACAATCCACCGAAATTTGTTGTAACTACAAAAAAATATTTTCCTTTAATGCTGTATTTTTTTTCTTTTTTTTTCTTATTTCTTTCTTTCTTTTAGTTGAATAAATGTAAGTTCATCTTTTTTCTAAGTAATTTTGCAACATTATGTGTTTCTTCTTCTTCTTTGTTTGATTTTTTTTGTTTTTATTCTTGTTAATAGAGTAAAACAAGAAGAAACTTGAGAAGATAGAAGATGGTGATGATGATGAAAAAAAGAAGAAGAAGCATAAGAAGATGAGGAAGAGGAAGAGGAAGAGTTTTGAATTATGTAGAATTTATCAATGCAATTTCATCGAAAATTCTTAAACAATACGCATAAATGTCTTAAACAATCCACCGAAATATGCTGCAACTACACAAAAATGTTTCCTTTAATGCTGAATTCTTCTTTCTTCTTTTTTTCTTATTTCTTTCTTTCTTTTAGTTGAATAAATGTAAGTTCATCCTCTTTCAAATAATTTTGCAATATTATGTGTTTCTTCTTCTTCTTTGTTTGATTTTTTTGTTTTTGTTCTTGTTAGGAGAGTAAAACAAGAAGAAATTTGAGAAAGTAAAACAAGGAAAAAATGAATAAGAAAAAGAAGAAGAAGAAGATGGTGATGATGATGAAAAAAAGAAGAAGAAGCAGCAGAAGATGAGGGAAGAGGAAGAGTTTTGAATTATGCAGAACTTATCAGTACAAATCCACCAAAAATTTGCTGCAAATATACAAAAATATTTTTTTTGATGCAGAACTCCTACATTACATTCAATTAAACCATCAACGATGAACAATAATTTTCACAAACAAAACAACGTTATTCACCTACCGAATCATGAATTACTAACAAAAATATTAACTACAATTGAACCATACCTCAACCACTTGATTGGATTCAAAACAATAATCCACTTCACTCTAGTTTAATTGATAATCTGAACTTGAATCATTCATTATCTTCAACAATGAGATAACTGTTCAAAATTGATTTTAGAGCTTGATTTCAAAAACTTAGAGAACAAAAGAAATCGCGAAAAATGAAGAAAGAGAATGCAGAGAATGAATGAAGAGAAACGCAGAGATGGAAGAGAACGTAGATCGAAAATGTTGAGAAAATTCGAAAAAGGCAACGAAATCCTTTCAAAAAAGGCAGTTATATATTCACGTGTTGATTGAAAAGTTAGTTAGATAGTGGCACGTAGAGGTGTACATGGCCCGGTCCGGCCCGAAGACCCGACTCGGACCCCAAGGATTTTGGGCCATGATGGGCCGTACCCGAAGTGACCCGGGGAAAAGAAATGAAACCAGAGAGAGGGATGAAACCGGGACTGGACCATAGCTCGGGTCACCCGGATTCGGCCCGGTATAGAATCATAATTCACATTTCATATTTCACAATGAACTAGGGCACTTTCATACAGCCACGAGTCCACTATCCATGACCTCACAAGCCCTCTTCCACATAGTCATGCACCCTGCCACAGTCCCGTCTTAGCCCTTCCCCTCAGGCCCTCACAGCGCCGCCGCCAGCCTTCCCATCGCAGCCTTCTTTGTGCCTCTCACCAACCGTTGCATTCTTTCCCTCTCAGCCCTCTCTCTGTCTCTCACCAGCCACCATGACAGCGTCCATCACCGCTCCCCAGCCTCGAAGTCACGACGGTGGTGCACTGCTTTTCGCCTCCCGGTGACGACGTCCCTCGACGACTGCAAATGACCACGGAGCTTCTCTGACCATCAAGACTTGAAAGACGACGATGACTGCTTCTGCTGCTAGTCTTCTTCTTCTTCTCTTCTCTGACCCTGCTCAAGCTAAGGTAAATAATTAATGGTTTGAATTTCTGATTAAGAATTTGATTATTAGAATTTCTTATTAGGGTATTGACTATTGGTGCCATGGTGCATGCTTTTTGCCGATGATATCATCTTTATGGGAGAGTCAAGGGAATACCTAAATAAGAAGTTGGACTTATGGAGAGAAGCTCTAGAAGTGTATGGTCTGTGCATAAGCCGTAGCAAGACAGAATATATGGAATGTAAGTTCAGTCTGAGAAGGAAAAACCCAAATATAGAGGTGAAGATTAGAGAAAACATCCTATGAAAAGTTAAAAGTTTTTAGTATCTTAGGTGCATCATACATGATAATGGAGAGATTGAACAGGATGTAAATCATAGGATCCAAGCAGGTTAATCAAAATGGCAGAGTGCATCTGGTTTTATATGCGACAAAAAAGTTCCTTTAAAACTTAAAGGTAAATTCTATCACACTGCTACAAGATCGGCTATACTTTATGGTACGGAGTGTTGGGCGGGGGAGCACAAACATAGGTTGAGTGTGGCAGAGATGAAGATGTTGAGATGGATGAGTGGTCATTCGCGATTGGATAAAATAAGGAACGAAGATATAAGGGAGATATTTGGAGTAGCACCCATTGTGAAAAAAATGGTTGAATCGCGTCTCAGGTGGTTTGGACATGTGAGAAGAAGACCGATAGAACACCCAGTTAGGATGGTGGATGAGATGGAAGATAGACAAGGGGCGAAAGGCAAAGGAAGACCTAAGAAGACCATCCATGAGGTGGTCAAACGTGATCTACATATAAACGGTCTCTCTGTAGACATGATACATGACAGAGCCCAATGGCGTCATTTGATTTATGTAGCCGACCCTACCTAGTGGGACAAGGCTTTGTTATTGTTTGTATTGAGGCTGAGTTGATTGAATCTAAAACCTTGTGTGCTTGGATGTTCCAACTAGGTAAAATTCTACCTATCTAATGTTGGAGTATGCCGAGAAATTTAAAAAAGCTTTTGATAGAATTTATGATCAAGAACCTGATTTTCTTAGATAGTTTGGAGAGGATAGTGGAAAAAAAAAGAAGAAAAGTTGGTCCACCTACACCTCTTGATTGGCAACATACTAGATTGTTCATTGAGTTTTTGAGAATTTTCTACGAGATAACTTTGAGTTTCTCATCTTCTTTGCATGTTACATCAAACAAATATTTTCATGAAATTACATTTATTACTTCTCAATTAATATCTTGGAGCCAAAATCATTCTGAATTATTAGAAATTATGGCATGTTCTATGAAGAATAAATACCATAAATATTGGGGACCTATTGACAAATTTAACCCATTGTTACTTATTGCTGTTGTATTTGATCTTCGTTACAAACTAGATTATCCCTGTTGGTGTTTAGAGGATGTTTATGATAAAGAAGTGTCTACTAGTATGACTGATTTTGTTAAACTTACATTGGAGACTTTATATAAGTTGAAAAGGAGGTTGCAGATGATAAAGGAAGGGAGGATGGTGGAAGTTCATCTGCTAGAGATGTCTTGGATGACAATACTAAAGTATCAATTGGTGCCAAGGGAGTTTCTGAAAATAGAGTGAATATATGGAAAAAACAAAAAAGAGCAAAGGCTAATACAGATAGCAAGTCAGATGTGGAGAGGTATCTGACCGAAGATACTGTGGAAGATGAGAATTTTGATATATTGGCTTGGTGGAAAGTGAATGCTTCAAAATACAAGATTTTTTCTCTCATAGCCCGTGATATCTTAGGTACTCTGGTCTCAACCGTTGCATCTGAATCATACTTTAGTACTGGTGGACGTGTGCTTGATGTCTTCTGCAACTCTTTCTTATCATTAATGGTTGAAGCTTTGATATGCACTCAAAGTTGGTTGTGCCCTTCTAAACAAGAAGTTGGAGATTAAGAGTTTGATCAATTTAATAGTAGTCAGAGGATTGTTGAAGGTACATTTATAATATTTTTATTATTGTGACTTAATTATTTGAAGTAATAATCTCTTATATGAAAATGAGTAATTTTATATGTTTTGTAGGTTTTACTAATGTATCCACATCACAAAGAACAAGTTGACAACATTAATAGTAATTAATGAATGATGACTATTTTTCTTGGTTAATATTTTGTGTTATAAAGACTATGAGTTAAAGTTCTATGTTTAGGAAGTACAAAATTTTAGACTAACGCATAATATTTTGTGTTATTTGTATGTGACTTAACTATTTGGTGTTATTAGACAATATTAGTATTGATTGTGATTATGCTTTAATTTTAGATAATGATTGGTTCTTGTTATAATTTGTTATGTGAATTTTACTATGTGAATTGTGAAATAACGGTTGGAGATTTGGAGATTTTCACATGCTAAAGGTCCGATTTTTATCGAATTTTTTATTCGATTTTCACTCAGTTCGAAGGTGTATAGATTTCATCGGGTCTATGGTTGGGTTAAAGTCTAAAAAATAGGTCCGGTATATATTTCGGGGCAAGTCTGAGTTAGGACAAATTAAACCCGGTGTGGCGGGCCCATGTCCAACCCTAATGGCACGTGAGGTGAATTAGGTTAAAGAGACTTGTATGGACTTCCGGACTTGTATGTGTAAATGACTTGTACGTGGAGAATATCTATCTATCTACTTAATATACTAAAATTGCGTTTTCTCCAAACTAATGAAAGTGAGGTGTCAATTTCTCATGAATCCATTTTCCCTCCAAAACGAATGCATTTAATACCAAATTATCGAAATTGGTATCAAAATTTTCGTTTCGACGAGCTCTATCCTATTTCAATATTAGTTTTGTATTTTTAACTTTCCTAATTAAAATTCAATATATTAACTAATAATTTACCGATTTTAGCGGGGTTTACATCCTACCCACCTAATTAGGAATTTTGTCCTCAAAATTCAGAGAGAGTTACCTGAAAAGAGGTGTGGGTAGTCCTTTCGCATCTCTGATTCAAGCTCCCAGGTATGTTCTTCAATACCTGCCCGACTCCAAGCTACTTTCACCAAAGAAACTTCCTTTCCGCGGAGACGTTTGGTGCTGGTATCATCAATCCTAACCGGAGTTATTGGAAGCGTCAGGTCTTCTCTCACTTGGACTGATTCCGGTTCTAGGACATGACTAGGATCAAAAGTGTATTTACGAAGCTGCGATACATGGAACACGTCATGCAGGTTCGAAAGATGTGGTGGTAACGCGATCCTATACGCCACTGGTCCAATTCTCTTCAGGATTTCAAACGGTCCAATGTAACGGGGATTTAACTTCTTGGTTTTGATGGACCTCCCTATTCCAGTGGTTGGAGTAACCTTCAAGAAGACGTACTCTCCTTCCTCAAATTCTAGAGGCTTCCGTCTTCGGTCTGCATAGCTCTTCTGACGGCTTTGAGCTTCAAGCATTCGACTTCGAATTCTCTTTATTTGCTTAGTGGTTTCACTTACCATTTCAGGTCCTATCAAGCTCTTTTCTCCTGCTTCGTACCAACATAATGGAGACTGGCATTTTCTTCCATACAAAGCCTCATATGGAGCCATTCCAATACTTGCATGATAGCTATTATTATAAGCAAATTCTACCAAAGGCATATATCGATCCCAGCTCGCCGGTTGATCCAAAACACAAGCTCTTAACATGTCTTCCAAGGTTTGGATTGTTCTTTCTGATTGGCCATCCGTCTGAGGATGATAGGCAATGCTTAAGCTCAATTGAGTGCCAAAAGCTCGCTGAAATGCACCCCAGAACCGTGATGTAAAGCGAGGATCTCTATCCGATACAATGGTGGAAGGTACGCCATGTAACCTCACAATCTCCTTTATATATAAGCGCGCCAACTCCTCCATAGAACAACTTATCCGAATAGGCATAATTTATTATATAATTTATACCAATTAATTAATTATAATTCATTATACCAATTAGTTTAATTCATTAATTTATAATATGCATGATAAAATAGATCATTTGTTACTTATATCGTTAATTTTTCTAAAATCTAAATCTGAATAATTATATTTTTATTTTTTGTTATGAACAAAACATTATTAATAATGAATAATAATTAATCACTCATACTTTTAATCAAAGTGTTTGGATGATTTTTATATTTATTAATATTAATTGTTGATTATTTTTTTGTAAATAAATTGTATTATAATTCTATGTTAGTTCATAATTGATTAACGATTGATGTTCATGAAGCTATGTTACTTTAAATTTTATATTTTACAAATATTTTATTTAAATATAATTTTTTAAACATAAAAATGTATTATTTTTAATAATATCATACTTTTACTTTTTTTTTAATTATTCTAAATAAATATTTTATCAAATACTAATTAAAGTCATCATTCCATTTGCTTTTACTAATCTATTATCTAACTATTATATAAAATTAAAATCGTATTAATGAATTTAATATTAAAGTTAATTTGACTTTTTATTTAGACTGTTTTTCGATTTTTTTAGTCTAATCAACCAAAACTATTCAATAATGAATAGTCATTTCTATCTTATTTTATATTTTTATATTTAGTCCAATCCATTTAGGCTATATAATAATCACTTCAATTTTTATATTTTATAATGCAATACTACATACATTAATAGTAAAATAACATAGTAAATTGTCATGTTTTAATATTAAATATAAAATTAATACGTACAAAAATTTACTTGATATACTAAAATTGGATTTTCTCCCAACTAATGAAAGTAAGGTGTCAATTCTTTATGAATTTATTTTTCCTCCAAAATGAAAGTATTATTCTCTCTTCTAAATTTATTTTAGAAAAATATTTTTATTATAATTATATTACAATTATATTACAATTAATATTTAATGAATAATGCATGATTATACTAATTTAAGAAAATATCTTTATTATAATTATATAAAATCAAAGGAGAGTGTTGAATTATTTTTTAGTAGGTTTAAATTATTTATTGTTTATTGTGTTTACCTAACTTCAATTAGTTAACAAAATTAATTTTAGTTGCTATATTTTATTTTCTACATAATTATGTTAATTATCAAGAATTTTTTTATAATTATACATCAAATTAGCATTTAATACATAATTATGTTAATTGTCAATAATTTTAATTTTTAATTATTGTAATATAATTTTGAATTAATTGTAATTTCTGGCAAGTTGATATTAATATCTACCTTAAAAAATTAAAATAAAAATCTATAATTCTAATCATGATAAAAATGTATATGATATGATAATGGCTTATTCAATCACAGCAAATATATGATGTATAATGTAAATAATAAAAAATCAACTTAATAATAACTAATTTATATCATTATTTTTGTTCTAATAAAGATTATATATAGTATTTTTTTGTAGTTCATGAGCCTAGATATGAGAATCAACTCATTTTTTTAATTTATTATTCTTCCTTTACTACTTTATAGAATAAGAATGTATTCTTCGTTTTTCATCGAAGTTGGTCCTTTTAAGGTACAATTTATAATTTTTTATAGTATTTTTTATATATTCATTCTATTCTATTATTCTTTTGATAATTTAATGATTGTTCATACTCCAACTTATTCTTTTCGTCAAATATTCTAGTGCGATTGTCTTTTGCCGCAATCGTTTACAATACATCTCATCCATCAAATACCACCATGAGCTATATTCACTGATTCGAGTTCTAATTACATGGATGTAAGCGTCCAACGGAGGGACAATAAACTCTATTTTACCGAAAGATGGTTGGATCTACTCACATATTATGACCAACCAAATGGAATGTGGGTAAAGTTAGTTTTGAAAACATGTTAAAAAGAATATATATCGAAATATGAGTTAATAGTCAAAATCGTCCCTGAAAGATACTTCGATCTCCATTTTGGTCTTCGAAAGTCAAAATTAATCGAAATCGTCCTCGAAAGATACACAACTTGCTCAGGTTTGTCCTTCCATCATCTTCCTTGCTGAGTTGGCAAATGGTCCTTACGTGTAGCGTTAACTGCCAGCATGGCAGAAGCTAAGTTGTACCAGAGTGTTGCTGACAAGATAAGTCCGTTATAATAAGTCAAATTAGTCCCTGAGTTGATAAACCCTAATTCCAAATTCACCGATAAATAAGGTACCGTCAATGCTTTTGGTGGGCATAGACCTCGGTATGAGGTGTAACTGTTGGTTCACGACAAGGATGGAGACAGGAAATGGAGGTCGTGGTGGTGGTTCGTGGCATCCGTCGCACGACAATCATGGTTCTAGCGCTTGGTGGGATGAGAATTGGGCTTACTGGGCTGTGAGGCTACTTTAGTGGGCTGCAAATTGGGCTTACTGGGATGTGAGGGTGCTTTAGTGGGTTCAGAGGTTGGCTTCTTGGGCATTGTAGGAGGCATCCTGGCAGGTTGAGGATGGTGCTTCTTAGTCCTGGAAGTATTCTTCTTCTTGTTACTTCCTGCTTCCAAAAACAATATATCTTCCTCCATATTGTCCACTAAAGATGGCTGTGAGATGCAATTCTCAAAGTACAAGTTGATCAAATGTTGGTTCCTCCTATAGTCCTTGCACATTGCAACCAAATCTGCATATGTCACTAACTTTTTCAACCCAGCCGAAAGGGAAACTCTAGGAACTTTCCACCAACAGTGTCCAACTTCAATGTATCCTACCTCCTTAAAGTAACCCCTAATAAAAAACACATCGAGTGTGTCTCCGTCAACACCCATCAATACCTCTGTATTATCAGGTTCATATACTATCTCTCCATCCTTCTCCTATTTAAACAACCCACCATGGTGAAAGACAAACGTCATGGGAGGACCTTCCATCTACATCAACAAACACGAAAACACCATTAAGAAACAGAGCAGCAACAACTATTCTCTAAGTGTCACCAGCTACTAAACCCCCTTTGTACCAATCAACCATTACCCCAAAATGAACATGCAACAGAACCATCACTAAAAGCAAATACCCCTACCTAAAAACCATCACAGAGCCAGTTAAAGCAACACATTCGAACACACTAAACTGCTAAAAGAACATTTACACAAATCCTTGGTCACCCCAAACCCTAGCCTAAATCAAACGAACACTAAGATCACGACATTAGGAATACATCACACCACAGAATAGCTCAAAAATCATGCAAAAAGTTTCATCCTTACCTTCCACCGTTGCTATGACTTCTTCCACTATCAATGTTGCTCCTGGATAAGACCGACTTTGCGTCTAGTAGTGACAACTCCTCTATTGTGATCGTCGACCAACACTAACGAATCTTGATGGCGGGTTCAGAACTTCTGTGAAAGGCTTAGAGCATACCTTGAGGGAGACGATACGTTTTTGGAGCGAAACAGAGACAGATGATTGATATGAGAAGGGGGTTATACTTTGCAACGTTTGAATCTCTCTTCTGGATACTAAACGGCAACGTTTCAAGTCTAGGAGAGCATTGTATCAAAACGGCGTCGTTTTGCTTGAGTGCCATGCTGGCAGTTAACGCCACACGTAAGCGACTGTTTGCCAACTCAGCGAGGGAGATGAAGGAAGGACGAATGTGAGTAAGTTGTGTATCTTTTAGGGACGATTTCAATTAATTTTGACTTTCGAGGACCAAAATGGAGATCGGGGTATCTTTCAGGGACGATTTTTACTATTAACTCATTGAAATATTTATGGTTTATTGGAGTGTAATAACAATGATATAATACTCATGCCATGCACAATAAGAATATATATTTCAATCTTATCACGTGCATTGGGTTACACTTAAACCAATATGTACAATATGAACATGAATAAGTTGGTCATGAACATGAAGTTTTTGAGAGTTTATAATGAAAAGGTAATAACTAATAACGAAATCTCTTAATTAAATTTATTAATTTATTAAAATTTATTATTATCAATTTAAAAAATTAACAAATTCTAGGTGCTAATGGATAATACATTCTTATTGTACATTTATAGTTTTTTAGAATATTAGAATTATCATAAAAATTCGTATTATTTTATTCTCCTGATAAACAATTTTATAATTACGTTAATTATATAATTTTGTATACTAACATTGATATAGTATTGTTTCAGGTATATATTTTGCAGACATCAAAAGATAGTGTTGAGTTGTTATTTAGTGGGTTTAAATTATTTATTGTTTATTGCAGAACTTTCTGCATTAGAATTCTCTAATAATTTGTTGTTTATTTTCAACTGATTTTGATATGTTCTTACACATATAACAATTTGTTGGTAGATTTAGATATTACTAAATTATTTATGGTCATATTCAGCATATATGTCTGATTGAAATGAACAAATTTAATTATATTATATTTAAAAGGTATTAATTAATTCAAAAAATTAAAAAAAAATTTAAATACAATTACAATAACAAGCTATTGAGTCATCAACTAATAGTTATCTCAGTTTTTATGTCTTTGTTTTGAGTTTTTAGTAATTTTTTTAACCCATTTAATCGGTTTAATGCCAATTCTTGAATTATTAGTTTTTTTTTCTATTGTTGGGTTATAAATTCGACCCACAACAGAGAAAGAAAAAGCACAAATAAATCCTACTTCTCAGTCATATCTTTTTTTTTGATATTATCATCAAAGATAATGATGAAAAAATAGGACATCACTAATAGTTTTGAAAATATCAGGAACAAAAAAACTACACTTAATACAAGGTCTAATTACTAAAGTCAATAAAAAAAAACATTTTTCACTAAATAGGACTACAATAGTTCTTGCTAAGGTGTCTTTACCTTTTATTGTATTATTCCATCACTAGTGGAGTATATAAGCCTACCTCTCTATCAATCATTACCAAGCTTGCATACCTATTTCATTTTGATGATCATGTGACTTCTCATGGAACATCCAACTATAACACGTCTTCGAAAAATCAAAGGTATTTTGAGAGTCCTGTGCAAAATCACATGTAATGCACACAATTTTAAAATTGTTATCACGACATATTTGGATCTAATCAATACTAGGGATGTCAATGGGCGGGCGGGCAGGACAGGGAGGGGATGTCTCCCTGTTCTTTGTCTTCGCCCTCATAATTAATCTCCGTTCCTGCCTTGTTTTTTGTCATGGGAAATAATTGTCCCATCTCTGTTTCTCGTATTTTCTGCGGGGCTCTATTTTTCATCTCCTTATGTTTAACATTCATATGGAAATTATAATAAAAAATATAAAAAAAGACCAAAAAATAAATTACAAAATATTATTACAAACATACAAACATATCTTATTTAAGATTATAAGTCCAGAAATATAACATAGCAAATCATAGTCTATAAAATAAAATCTTGAACAATAGGGTTAGAATTTTTCAATGAGTGAAATTACTAAAAAAACCTTATATTAAAAATAAAGTAAGGGTTATTAAGTAAGTTCAAAAATTCGGGGAATTATCGGGGATAGGACGGGGATCCCCGCTCAAGTCCCCGCGCCTGTCTCGGAAGAATTTCGCTCCCCATCCCCATCCCCATGAAAAAAATTTCTCTCATCATTGAGGCTCCGTTCGGAGCGGTCTCCGCGGGGATCTCGCCTCCTGGAGCTTTTTGACACCCCTAATCAATACTGCTATAATATTAACTTTGAAAAAGTCCAGGGGCCAACAATTTTATTAAATTCTGACCTAACCAGCAAAAAAAAGGTGAGTCATTGGATGAAATCTCACACCAATCTCATAACATTAAAATTATTATTAATGACTATTTGATGACTAAAAATCACAAAAATTACCGTTACTAACATTCCTCTATTACTTTACTCAATGACTCCGCATAATTCATGAAAAACTCTAGTAGCAAATACCAACAATATAGGACATGCATTGTCATCTTGAGTAAATTAAAGATGGATATGAACTTAATGGTTATACGAATATGAACATGCATTGTCATCTTCCACTACCCAATGACATGGAATCTAGGTTTAAGGCATCAACCCCAATACTAATATCACTTACACCACCCCCATCTTCAACATGAAAGGCAGACGAGGATGCAATAATCACTTTGTTGCCGCATTCCTCAACTCTAAGTCTCTCAAGTTCCATCGCCACTTGTTTCATTGAAGGTCTTTCCTCTCCCTTCAACTTCAAGCATCTCAATGCAATATTGCCAAATTCAACAAGTGCCTCCTCTTTTGCCTCTTCTACAATGTGCTTCTCCACAATTTCAAGTAAACGTCCCTCTTCCATTGAAACCACAAAGTGTTTTGCAAGGTTCTTCTCATCTTCAGGCACATCAAAAGCGAGTGCTTTCCTCGCCGTAAGTAACTCTGCCAGCACGACTCCGAAACTATACACATCGCTTTTCTCAGTCAACTTGCTTGTGTGAAAGTATTCAGGGTCAAGATACCCTAATGTTCCTTGCACCAATGTGGTTATCTGTGTTTTATCAAGAGGAACAATCCTTGAAGCTCCGAAATCGGAAACCTTTGCGGTTAGATCACGATCAAGGAGTATGTTACTGGTTTTCACATCTCTGTGTATGATGGGAATGGAAGTTGCAAAATGCAAGTAAGCCAAGGCTTCAGCAGTTTCTGCCGCTATTCTCAATCTTACTTTCCATGTAAGCTCTGATGATATTTGTGTATAACCATGAAGATGATCATGGATAGTACCATTTGGAACGAACTCATAAACAAGCAGGGGAACCTTTGTTTCTAAGCAACAACCCAAGAGCTTAACCACATTTCTATGGTTGATTTGGGAGAGTACAACAACTTCATTGATGAAATGCTCAACTTGACTAATGTCACTGATTTTTGACATTTTGATTGCTACAACTCTGTTGTCCAATAAGAGTCCTTTGTAAACGGTTCCTTGACCACCTTGGCCAAGGACATTGCATTCATCGAAGTTGTTGGTTGCTTTCTTTAACTCTTCCACACTGAAGACTTTAGCTGTTTGAGTTGATCCTTGATGATGTGTTGCAATTTGTTGTTGTAACAATAGCCCACCATTTTGTTGAAACAATTGTTCTTTCATTTTAATCAGCTTTCTCTTTTTCAAAGCCCAATAAATGTAAGAGCACGCCATGAGTAGGGATATTACACACACACTAATACCTGGATACAAACAATCATTTGTTAATTATTATCATTATTAATTTAATCAATTTAATTATTATCTAATCTATATCTTTTATATAAGATAACTACTCAAATAAAAATGGTAAAAATATCTTTTTATAAAGATGCTTTATTTAAAAGTGTGATTTATTTATTTAGTTATATTTTAAATAAAAACAATATTTTTATAAATATCAAAATTTAACCATTCAATTCATCGTTCAAGAATAAAAAATAAATATTTTCACACGAAGACAATTATAAAATTTTTATTTTAGTAGCTACCCTTATATAATAAACACAATGTCTTTGGCATCCTAAACTTTTTTTTTTCTCTAAGCTTATATATGGAATAATCGAGAAAAATTAATTAAAACAATAATGCTACATGGTTGTGTGGTTGACTCACTCAATGCAATTATAAGCATGATCTGTGTGTCGGATTTGGGCTTTCGGGTTTGGCATTTTGTTCCATTGTTTCTCCCATCTCCTTTGAGTCCCTTTGGACACTTACACGTGTAGTTCCCTGGTGGGTAGTTGAGGCATATTGCTCCTTTGACGCAATCATTGGGTCCATCGCACTCGTTAATATCTGAAAGGAATAAGGGTTAATGCCTTAGTCATTAATTATGAGGATATATACAAAGGCAGTTAATCACTCAAATGAAAATGAGAGAAATATTTGTTTATGAATATGTTTTATATAAAAGTATAATTTATTTATTTAATCA